>NW_026989220.1:0-29618 GCF_030222135.1 Aotus nancymaae
AAAACGCCTGTTTTGGGACTCTGCAGAGAAAGTGTTTGCAGACTGCTGAATCCACACACGGGTTTAACTCTGGAAGTTGAGTGCACACATTGACAACCGTTCTGTTAGATAGCTGCGTTTTGGATTTAGAAGCAGATATTTCCCTGTGCTTACTGCTGTTTCTTCCATATGCCGGTAATGGGCTGAAAACGCCTGTTTTGGGACTCTGCAGAGAAAGTCTCTGCAGACTGCTGAATCCACACACGGGTTTAACTCTGGAAGTTGAGTGCACACATTGACAACCGTTTCTGTTAGATAGCTGCGTTTTGGATTTAGAAGCAGATATTTCCCTGTGCTTACTGCTGTTTCTTCCATATGCCGGTAATGGGCTGAAAACGCCTGTTTTGGGGACTCTGCAGAGAAAGCGTTTGCAGACTGCTGAATCCACACACGGGTTTAACTCTGGAAGTTGAGTGCACACATTGACAACCGTTCTGTTAGATAGCTGCGTTTTGGATTTAGAAGCAGATATTTCCCTGTGCTTACTGCTGTTTCTTCCATATGCCGGTAATGGGGCTGAAAACGCCTGTTTTGGGACTCTGCAGAGAAAGTCTCTGCAGGACTGCTGAATCCACACACGGGTTTAACTCTGGAAGTTGAGTGCACACATTGACAACCGTTCTGTTAGATAGCTGCGTTTTGGATTTAGAAGCAGATGTTTCCCTGTGCTTACTGCTGTTTCTTCCATATGCCGGTAATGGGCTGAAAACACCTGTTTTGGGACTCTGCAGAGAAAGGTGTTTGCAGACTGCTGAATCCACACACGGGTTTAACTCTGGAAGTTGAGTGCACACATTGACAACCGTTCTGTTAGATAGCTGCGCTTTGGATTTAGAAGCAGATATTTCCCTGTGCTTACTGCTGTTTCTTCCATATGCCGGGTAATGGGCTGAAAACGCCTGTTTTGGGGACTCTGCAGAGAAAGTCTCTGCAGACTGCTGAATCCACACACGGGTTTAACTCTGGAAGTTGAGTGCACACATTGACAACCGTTCTGTTAGATAGCTGCGTTTTGGATTTAGAAGCAGATATTTCCCTGTGCTTACTGCTGTTTCTTCCATATGCCGGTAATGGGCTGAAAACGCCTGTTTTGGGACTCTGCAGAGAAAGTCTCTGCAGACTGCTGAATCCACACACGGGTTTAATTCTGGAAGTTGAGTGCACACATTGACAACCGTTCTGTTAGATAGCTGCGTTTTGGATTTAGAAGCAGATATTTCCCTGTGCTTACTGCTGTTTCTTCCATATGCCGGTAATGGGCTGAAAACGCCTGTTTTGGGACTCTGCAGAGAAAGTCTCTGCAGACTGCTGAATCCACACACGGGTTTAACTCTGGAAGTTGAGTGCACACATTGACAACCGTTCTGTTAGATAGCTGCGTTTTGGATTTAGAAGCAGATATTTCCCTGTGCTTACTGCTGTTTCTTCCATATGCCGGTAATGGACTGAAAACGCCTGTTTTGGGACTCTGCAGAGAAGTGTTTGCAGACTGCTGAATCCACACACGGGTTAACTCTGGAAGTTGAGTGCACACATTGACAACCGTTCTGTTAGATAGCTGCGTTTTGGATTTAGAAGCAGATATTTCCCTGTGCTTACTGCTGTTTCTTCCATATGCCGGTAATGGGCTGAAAACGCCTGTTTTGGGACTCTGCAGAGAAAGTCTCTGCAGACTGCTGAATCCACACACGGGTTTAACTCTGGAAGTTGAGTGCACACATTGACAACCGTTCTGTTAGATAGCTGCGTTTTGGATTTAGAAGCAGATATTTCCCTGTGCTTACTGCTGTTTCTTCCATATGCCGGTAATGGGCTGAAAACACCTGTTTTGGGACTCTGCAGAGAAAGTGTTTGCAGACTGCTGAATCCACACACGGGTTTAACTCTGGAAGTTGAGTGCACACATTGACAACCGTTCTGTTAGATAGCTGCGTTTTGGATTTAGAAGCAGATATTTCCCTGTGCTTACTGCTGTTTCTTCCATATGCCGGTAATGGGCTGAAAACACCTGTTTTGGGGACTCTGCAGAGAAAGTGTTTGCAGACTGCTGAATCCACACACGGGTTTAACTCTGGAAGTTGAGTGCACACATTGACAACCGTTCTGTTAGATAGCTGCGTTTTGGATTTAGAAGCAGATATTTCCCTGTGCTTACTGCTGTTTCTTCCATATGCCGGTAATGGGCTGAAAACGCCTGTTTTGGGACTCTGCAGAGAAAGTCTCTGCAGACTGCTGAATCCACACACGGGTTTAACTCTGGAAGTTGAGTGCACACATTGACAACCGTTCTGTTAGATAGCTGCGTTTTGTATTTAGAAGCAGATATTTCCCTGTGCTTACTGCTGTTTCTTCCATATGCCGGTAATGGGCTGAAAACACCTGTTTTGGGACTCTGCAGAGAAAGTGTTTGCAGACTGCTGAATCCACACACGGGTTTAACTCTGGAAGTTGAGTGCACACATTGACAACCGTTCTGTTAGATAGCTGCGTTTTGGATTTAGAAGCAGATATTTCCCTGTGCTTACTGCTGTTTCTTCCATATGCCGGTAATGGGCTGAAAACGCCTGTCTTGGGACTCTGCAGAGAAAGTCTCTGCAGACTGCCGAATCCACACACGGGTTTAACTCTGGAAGTTGAGTGCACACAGTGACAATCGTTCTGTTAGATAGCTGCGTTTTGGATTTAGAAGCAGATATTTCCCTGTGCTTACTGCTGTTTCTTCCATATGCCGGTAATGGGCTGAAAACGCCTGTTTTGGGACGGACTCTGCAGAGAAAGTGTTTGCAGACTGCTGAATCCACACACGGGTTTAACTCTGGAAGTTGAGTGCACACATTGACAACCGTTCTGTTAGATAGCTGCGTTTTGGATTTAGAAGCAGATATTTCCCTGTGCTTACTGCTGTTTCTTCCATATGCCGGTAATGGGCTGAAAACGCCTGTTTTGGGACTCTGCAGAGAAAGTCTCTGCAGACTGCTGAATCCACACACGGGTTTAACTCTGGAAGTTGAGTGCACACATTGACAACCGTTCTGTTAGATAGCTGCGTTTTGGATTTAGAAGCAGATATTTCCCTGTGCTTACTGCTGTTTCTTCCATATGCCGGTAATGGGGCTGAAAACGCCTGTTTTGGGACTCTGCAGAGAAAGCGTTTGCAGACTGCTGAATCCACACACGGGTTTAACTCTGGAAGTTGAGTGCACACATTGACAACCGTTCTGTTAGATAGCTGCGTTTTGGATTTAGAAGCAGATATTTCCCTGTGCTTACTGCTGTTTCTTCCATATGCCGGTAATGGGCTGAAAACGCCTGTTTTGGGACTCTGCAGAGAAAGTCTCTGCAGACTGCTGAATCCACACACGGGTTTAACTCTGGTAGTTGAGTGCACACATTGACAACCGTTCTGTTAGATAGCTGCGTTTTGGATTTAGAAGCAGATATTTCCCTGTGCTTACTGCTGTTTCTTCCATATGCCGGTAATGGGCTGAAAACGCCTGTTTTGGGACTCTGCAGAGAAAGTGTTTGCAGACTGCTGAATCCACACACGGGTTTAACTCTGGAAGTTGAGTGCACACATTGACAACCGTTCTGTTAGATAGCTGCGTTTTGGATTTAGAAGCAGATATTTCCCTGTGCTTACTGCTGTTTCTTCCATATGCCGGTAATGGGCTGAAAACGCCTGTTTTGGGACTCTGCAGAGAAAGTCTCTGCAGACTGCTGAATCCACACACGGGTTTAACTCTGGAAGTTGAGTGCACACATTGACAACCGTTCTGTTAGATACCTGCGTTTTGGATTTAGAAGCAGATATTTCCCTGTGCTTACTGCTGTTTCTTCCATATGCCGGTAATGGGCTGAAAACGCCTGTTTTGGGACTCTGCAGAGAAAGTCTCTGCAGACTGCTGAATCCACACACGGGTTTAACTCTGGAAGTTGAGTGCACACATTGACAACCGTTCTGTTAGATAGCTGCGTTTTGGATTTAGAAGCAGATATTTCCCTGTGCTTACTGCTGTTTCTTCCATATGCCGGTAATGGGTTGAAAACGCCTGTTTTGGGACTCTGCAGAGAAAGTCTCTGCAGACTGCTGAATCCACACACGGGTTTAACTCTGGAAGTTGAGTGCACACATTGACAACCGTTCTGTTAGATAGCTGCGTTTTGGATTTAGAAGCAGATATTTCCCTGTGCTTACTGCTGTTTCTTCCATATGCCGGTAATGGGCTGAAAACGCCTGTTTTGGGACTCTGCTGAGAAAGTCTCTGCAGACTGCTGAATCCACACACGGGTTTAACTCTGGAAGTTGAGTGCACACATTGACAACCGTTCTGTTAGATAGCTGCGTTTTGGATTTAGAAGCAGATATTTCCCTGTGCTTACTGCTGTTTCTTCCATATGCCGGTAATGGGCTGAAAACACCTGTTTTGGGACTCTGCAGAGAAAGTGTTTGCAGACTGCTGAATCCACACACGGGTTTAACTCTGGAAGTTGAGTGCACACATTGACAACCGTTCTGTTAGATAGCTGCGTTTTGGATTTAGAAGCAGATATTTCCCTGTGCTTACTGCTGTTTCTTCCATATGCCGGTAATGGGCTGAAAACGCCTGTTTTGGGACTCTGCAGAGAAAGTCTCTGCAGACTGCTGAATCCACACACGGGTTTAACTCTGGAAGTTGAGTGCACACATTGACAACCGTTCTGTTAGATAGCTGCGTTTTGGATTTAGAAGCAGATATTTCCCTGTGCTTACTGCTGTTTCTTCCATATGCCGGTAATGGGCTGAAAACGCCTGTTTTGGGACTCTGCAGAGAAAGTCTCTGCAGACTGCTGAATCCACACACGGGTTTAACTCTGGAAGTTGAGTGCACACATTGACAACCGTTCTGTTAGATAGCTGCGTTTTGGATTTAGAAGCAGATATTTCCCTGTGCTTACTGCTGTTTCTTCCATATGCCGATAATGGGCTGAAAACGCCTGTCTTGGGACTCTGCAGAGAAAGTGTTTGCAGACTGCTGAATCCACACACGGGTTTAACTCTGGAAGTTGAGTGCACACATTGACAACCGTTCTGTTAGATAGCTGCGTTTTGGATTTAGAAGCAGATATTTCCCTGTGCTTACTGCTGTTTCTTCCATATGCCGGTAATGGGCTGAAAACGCCTGTTTTGGGACTCTGCAGAGAAAGTCTCTGCAGACTGCTGAATCCACACACGGGTTTAACTCTGGAAGTTGAGTGCACACATTGACAACCGTTCTGTTAGATAGCTGCGTTTTGGATTTAGAAGCAGATATTTCCCTGTGCTTACTGCTGTTTCTTCCATATGCCGGTAATGGGCTGAAAACGCCTGTTTTGGGACTCTGCAGAGAAAGTCTCTGCAGACTGCTGAATCCACACACGGGTTTAACTCTGGAAGTTGAGTGCACACATTGACAACCGTTCTGTTAGATAGCTGCGTTTTGGATTTAGAAGCAGATATTTCCCTGTGCTTACTGCTGTTTCTTCCATATGCCGGTAATGGGCTGAAAACGCCTGTTTTGGGACTCTGCAGAGAAAGTCTCTGCAGACTGCTGAATCCACACACGGGTTTAACTCTGGAAGTTGAGTGCACACATTGACAACCGTTCTGTTAGATAGCTGCGTTTTGGATTTAGAAGCAGATATTTCCCTGTGCTTACTGCTGTTTCTTCCATATGCCGGTAATGGGCTGAAAACGCCTGTTTTGGGACTCTGCAGAGAAAGTCTCTGCAGACTCCTGAATCCACACACGGGTTTAACTCTGGAAGTTGAGTGCACACATTGACAACCGTTCTGTTAGATAGCTGCGTTTTGGATTTAGAAGCAGATATTTCCCTGTGCTTACTGCTGTTTCTTCCATATGCCGGTAATGGGCTGAAAACGCCTGTTTTGGGACTCTGCAGAGAAAGTCTCTGCAGACTGCTGAATCCACACACGGGTTTAACTCTGGAAGTTGAGTGCACACATTGACAACCGTTCTGTTAGATAGCTGCGTTTTGGATTTAGAAGCAGATATTTCCCTGTGCTTACTGCTGTTTCTTCCATATGCCGGTAATGGGCTGAAAACGCCTGTTTTGGGACTCTGCAGAGAAAGTCTCTGCAGACTGCTGAATCCACACACGGGTTTAACTCTGGAAGTTGAGTGCACACATTGACAACCGTTCTGTTAGATAGCTGCGTTTTGGATTTAGAAGCAGATATTTCCCTGTGCTTACTGCTGTTTCTTCCATATGCCGGTAATGGGCTGAAAACACCTGTTTTGGGACTCTGCAGAGAAAGTGTTTGCAGACTGCTGAATCCACACACGGGTTTAACTCTGGAAGTTGAGTGCACACATTGACAACCGTTCTGTTAGATAGCTGCGTTTTGGATTTAGAAGCAGATATTTCCCTGTGCTTACTGCTGTTTCTTCCATATGCCGGTAATGGGCTGAAAACGCCTGTCTTGGGACTCTGCAGAGAAAGTCTCTGCAGACTGCCGAATCCACACACGGGTTTAACTCTGGAAGTTGAGTGCACACAGTGACAATCGTTCTGTTAGATAGCTGCGTTTTGGATTTAGAAGCAGATATTTCCCTGTGCTTACTGCTGTTTCTTCCATATGCCGGTAATGGGCTGAAAACGCCTGTTTTGGGACTCTGCAGAGAAAGCGTTTGCAGACTGCTGAATCCACACACGGGTTTAACTCTGGACGTTGAGTGCACACATTGACAACCGTTCTGTTAGATAGCTGCGTTTTGGATTTAGAAGCAGATATTTCCCTGTGCTTACTGCTGTTTCTTCCATATGCCGGTAATGGGCTGAAAACGCCTGTTTTGGGACTCTGCAGAGAAAGTCTCTGCAGACTGCTGAATCCACACACGGGTTTAACTCTGGAAGTTGAGTGCACACATTGACAACCGTTCTGTTAGATAGCTGCGTTTTGGATTTAGAAGCAGATATTTCCCTGTGCTTACTGCTGTTTCTTCCATATGCCGGTAATGGGCTGAAAACGCCTGTTTTGGGACTCTGCAGAGAAAGCGTTTGCAGACTGCTGAATCCACACACGGGTTTAACTCTGGAAGTTGAGTGCACACATTGACAACCGTTCTGTTAGATAGCTGCGTTTTGGATTTAGAAGCAGATATTTCCCTGTGCTTACTGCTGTTTCTTCCATATGCCGGTAATGGGCTGAAAACGCCTGTTTTGGGACTCTGCAGAGAAAGTCTCTGCAGACTGCTGAATCCACACACGGGTTTAACTCTGGAAGTTGAGTGCACACATTGACAACCGTTCTGTTAGATAGCTGCGTTTTGGATTTAGAAGCAGATGTTTCCCTGTGCTTACTGCTGTTTCTTCCATATGCCGGTAATGGGCTGAAAACACCTGTTTTGGGACTCTGCAGAGAAAGTGTTTGCAGACTGCTGAATCCACACACGGGTTTAACTCTGGAAGTTGAGTGCACACATTGACAACCGTTCTGTTAGATAGCTGCGCTTTGGATTTAGAAGCAGATATTTCCCTGTGCTTACTGCTGTTTCTTCCATATGCCGGTAATGGGCTGAAAACGCCTGTTTTGGGACTCTGCAGAGAAAGTCTCTGCAGACTGCTGAATCCACACACGGGTTTAACTCTGGAAGTTGAGTGCACACATTGACAACCGTTCTGTTAGATAGCTGCGTTTTGGATTTAGAAGCAGATATTTCCCTGTGCTTACTGCTGTTTCTTCCATATGCCGGTAATGGGCTGAAAACGCCTGTTTTGGGACTCTGCAGAGAAAGTCTCTGCAGACTGCTGAATCCACACACGGGTTTAACTCTGGAAGTTGAGTGCACACATTGACAACCGTTCTGTTAGATAGCTGCGTTTTGGATTTAGAAGCAGATATTTCCCTGTGCTTACTGCTGTTTCTTCCATATGCCGGTAATGGGCTGAAAACGCCTGTTTTGGGACTCTGCAGAGAAAGTCTCTGCAGACTGCTGAATCCACACACGGGTTTAACTCTGGAAGTTGAGTGCACACATTGACAACCGTTCTGTTAGATAGCTGCGTTTTGGATTTAGAAGCAGATATTTCCCTGTGCTTACTGCTGTTTCTTCCATATGCCGGTAATGGACTGAAAACGCCTGTTTTGGGACTCTGCAGAGAAAGTGTTTGCAGACTGCTGAATCCACACACGGGTTTAACTCTGGAAGTTGAGTGCACACATTGACAACCGTTCTGTTAGATAGCTGCGTTTTGGATTTAGAAGCAGATATTTCCCTGTGCTTACTGCTGTTTCTGCCATATGCCGGTAATGGGCTGAAAACGCCTGTTTTGGGACTCTGCAGAGAAAGTCTCTGCAGACTGCTGAATCCACACACGGGTTTAACTCTGGAAGTTGAGTGCACACATTGACAACCGTTCTGTTAGATAGCTGCGTTTTGGATTTAGAAGCAGATATTTCCCTGTGCTTACTGCTGTTTCTTCCATATGCCGGTAATGGGCTGAAAACACCTGTTTTGGGACTCTGCAGAGAAAGTGTTTGCAGACTGCTGAATCCACACACGGGTTTAACTCTGGAAGTTGAGTGCACACATTGACAACCGTTCTGTTAGATAGCTGCGTTTTGGATTTAGAAGCAGATATTTCCCTGTGCTTACTGCTGTTTCTTCCATATGCCGGTAATGGGCTGAAAACACCTGTTTTGGGACTCTGCAGAGAAAGTGTTTGCAGACTGCTGAATCCACACACGGGTTTAACTCTGGAAGTTGAGTGCACACATTGACAACCGTTCTGTTAGATAGCTGCGTTTTGGATTTAGAAGCAGATATTTCCCTGTGCTTACTGCTGTTTCTTCCATATGCCGGTAATGGGCTGAAAACGCCTGTTTTGGGACTCTGCAGAGAAAGTCTCTGCAGACTGCTGAATCCACACACGGGTTTAACTCTGGAAGTTGAGTGCACACATTGACAACCGTTCTGTTAGATAGCTGCGTTTTGTATTTAGAAGCAGATATTTCCCTGTGCTTACTGCTGTTTCTTCCATATGCCGGTAATGGGCTGAAAACACCTGTTTTGGGACTCTGCAGAGAAAGTGTTTGCAGACTGCTGAATCCACACACGGGTTTAACTCTGGAAGTTGAGTGCACACATTGACAACCGTTCTGTTAGATAGCTGCGTTTTGGATTTAGAAGCAGATATTTCCCTGTGCTTACTGCTGTTTCTTCCATATGCCGGTAATGGGCTGAAAACGCCTGTCTTGGGACTCTGCAGAGAAAGTCTCTGCAGACTGCCGAATCCACACACGGGTTTAACTCTGGAAGTTGAGTGCACACAGTGACAATCGTTCTGTTAGATAGCTGCGTTTTGGATTTAGAAGCAGATATTTCCCTGTGCTTACTGCTGTTTCTTCCATATGCCGGTAATGGGCTGAAAACGCCTGTTTCGGGACTCTGCAGAGAAAGTGTTTGCAGACTGCTGAATCCACACACGGGTTTAACTCTGGAAGTTGAGTGCACACTTTGACAACCGTTCTGTTAGATAGCTGCGTTTTGGATTTAGAAGCAGATATTTCCCTGTGCTTTCTGCTGTTTCATCCATATGCCGGTAAGGGGCGGAAAACGCCTGTTTTGAGACTATGCAGAGAAAGTGTTTGCAGACTGCTGAATCCACACACGGGTTTAACTCTGGAAGTTGAGTGCACACATTGACAACCGTTCTGTTAGAGAGCTGCGTTTTGGATTTAGAAGCAGATATTTCCCTGTGCTTACTGCTGTTTCTTCCATATGTCGGTAATGGGCTGAAAACGCCTGTTTTGGGACTCTGCAGAGAAAGTGTTTGCAGACTGCTGAATCCACACACGGGTTTAACTCTGGAAGTTGAGTTCACACATTGACTACCGTTCTTTTAGAGAGCTGCGTTTTGGATTTAGAAGCAGATATTTCCCTGTGCTTACTGCTGTTTCTTCCATATGCCGGTAATGGGATGAAAACGCCTGTTTTGGGACTCTGCAGAGTAAGTGATGCAGACTGCTGAATCCACACACGGGTTTAACTCTGGGAGTTGAGTGCACACTTTGACAACCGTTCTGTTAGATAGCTGCGTTTTGGATTTAGAAGCAGATATTTCCCTGGGCTTACTGCCGTTTCTTCCATATGCCGGTAATGGGCTGAAAACGCCTGTTTTGGGACTCTGCAGAGAAAGTGTTTGCAGACTGCTGAATCCACACACGGGTTTAACTCTGGAAGTTGAGTGCACACATTGACCACCGTTCTGTTAGATATCTGCGTTTTGGATTTAGAAGCAGATATTTCCCTGTGCTTACTGCTGTTTCTTCCATATGCCGGTAATGGGCTGAAAACACCTGCTTTGGGACTCTGCAGAGAAAGTGTTTGCAGACTGCTGAATCCACACACGGGTTTAACTCCGGAAGTTGAGTGCACACATTGACAACCATTCTGTTAGATAGCTGCGTTTTGGATTTAGAAGCAGATATTTCCCTGTGCTTACTACCGTTTCTTCCATATGCCAATAATGGGCTGAAAACGCCTGTTTTGGGACTCTGCAGAGAAAGTGTTTGCAGACTGCTGAATCCACACACGGGTTTAACTCTGGAAGTTGAGTGCACACATTGACAAACGTTGTGTTAGATAGCTGCATTTTGGATTTAGAGGCAGATATTTCCCTGTGCTTACTGCTGTTTCTTCCATATGCCTGTAATGGGCTGAAAACGCCTGTTTTGGGACTCTGCAGAGAAAGTGTTTGCAGACTGCTGAATCCACACACGGGTTTAACTCTGGAAGTTGAGTGCACACATTGACAACCGTTCTGTTAGATAGCTGCGTTTTGGATTTAGAAGCAGATATTTCCCTGTGCTTACTGCTGTTTCTTCCCTATGCCGGTAATCGGCTGAAAACGCCTGTTTTGGGACTCTGCAGAGAAAGTGTTTGCAGACTGATGAATCCACACACGGGTTTAACTCTGGACGTTGAGTGCACACATTGACAACCGTTCTGTTAGATAGCTGCGTTTTGGATTTAGAAGCAGATATTTCCCTGTGCTTACTGCTGTTTCTTCCATATGCCGGTAATGGGCTGAAAACGCCTGTTTTGGGACTCTGCAGAGAAAGTGTTTGCAGACTGCTGAATCCACACACGGGTTTAACTCTGGAAGTTGAGTGCACACATTGACAACCATTCTGTTAGATAGCTGCGTTTTGGATTTAGAAGCAGATATTTCCCTGTGCTTACTGCTGTTTCTTCCATATGCCGGTAACGGGCTGAAAACGCCTGTTTTGGGACTCTGCAGAGAAAGTGTTTGCAGACTGCTGAATCCACACACGGGTTTAACTCTGGAAGTTGAGTGCACACATTGACAACCGTTCTGTTAGATAGCTGCGTTTTGGATTCAGAAGCAGATATTTCCCTGTGCTTAGTGCTGTTTCTTCCATATGCTGGTAATGGGCTGAAAACGCCTGTTTTGGGACTCTGCAGAGAAAGTGTTTGCAGACTGCGGAAGCCACACACGGGTTTAACTCTGGAAGTGGAGTGCAAACATTGACAACCGTTCTGTTAGATAGCTGCGTTTTGGATTTAGAAGCAGATATTTCCCTGTGCTTACTGCCGCTTCTTCCATATGCCGGTAATGGGCAGAAAACACCTGTTTTGGGACTCTGCAGAGAAAGTGTGTGCAGACTGCTGAATCCACACACGGGTTTAACTCTGGAAGTTGAGCGCACACATTGACAACCGTTCTGTTAGATATCTGCGTTTTGGATTTAGAAGCAGATATTTCCCTGTGCTTCTGCTGTTTCTTCCATATGCCGGTAATGGGCTGAAAACGCCTGTTTTGGGACTTTGCAGAGAAAGTGTTTGCAGACTGCTGAATCCACACACGGGTTTAACTCTGGAAGCTGAGTGCACACATTGACAACCGTTCTGTAAGATAGCTGCGTTTTGGATTTAAAAGCATATATTTCCCTGTGCTTACTGCTGTTTCTTCCATATGCCGGTAATGGGCTGAAAACGCCTTTTTTTGGGACTCTGCAGAGAAAGTGTTTGCAGACTGCTGAATCCACTCACGGGTTTAACTCTGGAAGTTGAGTGCATACTTTGACAACCGATCTGTTAGATAGCTGCGTTTTGGATTTAGAAGCAGATATTTCCCTGGGCTTACTGCTGTTTCTTCCATATGCCGGTAATGGGCTGAAAACTCCTGTTTTGGGACTCTGCAGAGAAAGTTTTTGGAGACTGCTGAATCCACACATGGGTTTAACTCTGGAAGTTGAGTGCACACATTGACAACCGTTCTGTTAGATAGCTGCGTTTTGGATTTAGAAGCAGATATTTCCCTGGTCTTACTGCTGTTTCTCCCATATGCCGGTAATGGGCTGAAAACGCATGTTTTGGGACTCTGCAGAGAAAGAGTTTGCAGACTGCTGAATTCACACACGGGTTTAACTCTGGAATTTGAGTTCACACATTGACAACCGTTCTGTTAGATAGCTGCATTTTGGATTTAGAAGCAGATATTTCCCTTTGCTTACTGCCGTTTCTTCCATATGCCGGTAATGGGCTGAAATCGTCTGATTTGGGACCCTGCAGAGAAAATGTTTGCAGACTGCTGAAGCCACACACGGGTTTAACTCTGGAAGTTGAGTGCACACATTGACAACCGTTCTGTTAGATACCTGCGTTTTGGATTTAGAAGCAGATATTTCCCTGTGCTTACTGCTGTATCTTCCATATGCCAGTAATGGGCTGAAAACGCCTGTTTTGGGACTCTGCAGAGAAAGTGTTTGCAGACTGCTGAATCCACACACGGGTTTAACTCTGGAAGTTGAGTACACACATTGACAACCGTTCTGTTAGATATCTGCGTTTTGAATTTAGAAGCAGATATTTCCCTGTGCTTACTGCCGTTTCTTCCATATGCTGGTAATGGGCTGAAAAGGCCTGTTTCGGGACTCTGCAGAGAAAGTGTTTGCAGACTGCTGAATCCACACACGGGTTTAACTCTGGAAGTTGAGTGCACACTTTGACAACCGTTCTGTTAGATAGCTGCGTTTTGGATTTAGAATCAGATATTTCCCTGTGCTTTCTGCTGTTTCTTCCATATGCCGGTAAGGGGCTGAAAACGCCTGTTTTGGGACTCTGCAGAGAAAGTGTTTGCAGACTGCTGAATCCACACACGGGTTTAACTCTGGAAGTTGAGTGCACACATTGACAACCGTTCTGTTAGAGAGGTGCGTTTTGGATTTAGAAGCAGATATTTCCCTGTGCTTACTGCTGTTTCTTCCATATGTCGGTAATGGGCTGAAAACGCCTGTTTTGGGACTCTGCAGAGAAAGTGTTTGCAGACTGCTGAATCCACACACGGGTTTAACTCTGGAAGTTGAGTTCACACATTGACTACCGTTCTGTAAGAGAGCTGCGTTTTGGATTTAGAAGCAGATATTTCCCTGTGCTTACTGCTGTTTCTTCCATATGCCGGTAATGGGCTGAAAACGCCTGTTTTGGGACTCTGCAGAGAAAGTGTTTGCAGACTGCTGAATCCACACACGGGTTTAACTCTGGGAGTTGAGTGCACACTTTGACAACCGTTCTGTTAGATAGCTGCATTTTGGATTTAGAAGCAGATATTTCCCTGGGCTTACTGCCGTTTCTTCCATATGCCGGTAATGGGCTGAAAACGCCTGTTTTGGGACTCTGCAGAGAAAGTGTTTGCAGACTGCTGAATCCACACACGGGTTTAACTCTGGAAGTTGAGTGCACACATTGACAACCGTTCTGTTAGAAAGCTGCATTTGGGAATTAGAAGCAGATATTTCCCTGGTCTTACTGCTGTTTCTCCCATATGCGGGTAATGGGCTGAAAACGCCTGTTTTGGGACTCTGCAGAGAAAGTGTTTGCAGACTGCTGAATCCACACACGGGTTTAACTTTGGAAGTTGAGTGCACAAATTGACAACCGTTCTGTTAGATAGCTGCATTTTTGATTTAGAAGCAGATATTTCCCTGTGCTTACTGCCGTTTCTTCCATATGCCGGTAATGGGCTGAAAACGCCTGTTTTTGGTTCTGCAGAGAAAGTGTTTGCAGACTGTTGAATCCACACACGGGTTAAACTCTGGAAGTTGAGTGCACACAATGACAACCGTTCTGTTAGATAGCTGCGTTTTGGATTTAGAAGCAGATATTTCCCTGTGCTTTCTGCTGTTTCTTCCATATGCGGTTAATGGGCTGAAAACGCCTGTTTTGGGACTCTGCAGAGAAAGTGTTTGCAGACTGCTGAATCCACACACGGGTTTAACTCTGGAAGTTGAGTGCACACAATGACAACCGTTCTGTTAGATAGCTGCGTTTTGGATTTAGAAGCAGATATTTCCCTGTGCTTTCTGCTGTTTCTTCCATATGCCGGTAATGGGCTGAAAACGCCTGTTTTGGGACTCTGCAGAGAAAGTGTGTGCAGACTGCTGAATCCACACACGGGTTTAACTCTGGAAGTTGAGCGCACACATTGACAACCGTTCTGTTACATGGCTGCGTTTTGGATTTAGAAGCAGATATTTCCCTGTGCTTACTGCTGTTTCTTCCATATGCCGGTAATGGGCTGAAAACGCCTGTTTTGGGACTCTGCAGAGAAAGTGTTTGCAGACTGCTGAATCCACACACGGGTTTAACTCTGGAAGCTGAGTGCACACATTGACAACCGTTCTGTAAGATAGCTGCGTTTTGGATTTAGAAGCATATATTTCCCTATGCTTACTGCTGTTTCTTCCATATGCCGGTAATGGCCTGAAAACGCCTGTGTTGGGACTCTGCAGAGAAAGTGTTTGCAGACTGCTGAATCCACACTCGGGTTTAACAGTGGAAGTTGAGTGCACACATTGACAACCGTTCTGTTAGATTGCTGCGTTTTGGATTTAGAAGCAGATATTTCCCTGTGCTTACTGCTGTTTCTTCCATATGCCGGTAATGGGCTGAAAACGCCTGTTTTGGGACTCTGCAGAGAAATTGTTTGCAGACTGCTGAATCCACACACGGGTTTAACTCTGGAAGTTGAGTGCACACATAGACAACCGTTCTGTTAGATAGTTGCGTTTTGGATTTAGAAGCAGATATTTCCCTGTGCTTACTGCTGTTTCTTCCATATGCCGGTAATGGGCTGAAAACGCCTGTTTTGGGACTCTGCAGAAAAAGTGTTTGCAGACTGCTGAATCCACAAACGGGTTTACCTCTGGAAGCTGAGTGCACACATTGACAACCGTTCTGTAAGATAGCTGCGTTTTGGATTTAGAAGCATATATTTCCCTGTGCTTACTGCTGTTTCTTCCATATGCCGGTAATGGGCTGAAAACGCCTGTTTTGGGACTCTGCAGAGAAAGTGATTGCAGACTGCTGAATCCACACACGGATTTAACTCTGGAAGTTGAGTGCACACATTGACAACCGTTCTGTTAGATAGCTGCATTTTGGATTTAGAAGCAAATATTTCCCTGTGCTTACTGCTGTTTCTTCCATATGCCGGTAATATGCTGAAAACGCCTGTTTTGGGACTCTACAGAGAATGTGTTTGCAGACTGCTGAATCCACACACGGGTTTAACTCTGGAAGTTGAGTGCACACATTGACAACCGTTCTGTTAGAGAGCTGCGTTTTGGATTTAGAAGCAGATATTTCCCTGTGCTTACTGCTGTTTCTTCCATATGTCGGTAATGGGCTGAAAACGCCTGTTTTGGGACTCTGCAGAGAAAGTGTTTGCAGACTGCTGAATCCACACACGGGTTTAACTCTGGAAGTTGAGTTCACACATTGACTACCGTTCTGTAAGAGAGCTGCGTTTTGGATTTAGAAGCAGATATTTCCCTGTGCTTACTGCTGTTTCTTCCATATGCCGGTAATGGGCTGAAAACGCCAGTTTTGGGACTCTGCAGAGAAAGTGTTTGCAGACTGCTGAATCCACACACGGGTTTAACTCTGGGAGTTGAGTGCACACTTTGACAACCGTTCTGTTAGATAGCTGCGTTTTGGATTTAGAAGCAGATATTTCCCTGGGCTTACTGCCGTTTCTTCCATATGCCGGTAATGGGCTGAAAACGCCTGTTTTGGGACTCTGCAGAGAAAGTGTTTGCATGCTGCTGAATCCACACACGGGTTTAACTCTGGAAGTTGAGTGCACACATTGACAACCGTTCTGTTAGAAAGCTGCATTTTGGAATTAGAAGCAGATATTTCCCTGGTCTTACTGCTGTTTCTCCCATATGCCGGTAATGGGCTGAAAACGCCTGTTTTGGGACTCTGCAGAGAAAGTGTTTGCAGACTGCTGAATCCACACACGGGTTTAACTGTGGAAGTTGAGTGCACAAATTGACAACCGTTCTGTTAGATAGCTGCATTTTTGATTTAGAAGCAGATATTTCCCTGTGCTTACTGTCGTTTCTTCCATATGCCGGTAATGGGCTGAAAACGCCTGTTTTGGGTTCTGCAGAGAAAGTGTTTGCAGACTGTTGAATCCACACACGGGTTTAACTCTGGAAGTTGAGTGCACACAATGACAACCGTTCTGTTAGATAGCTGCGTTTTGGATTTAGAAGCAGATATTTCCCTGTGCTTTCTGCTGTTTCTTCCATATGCCGGTAATCGGCAGAAAACGCCTGTTTTGGGACTCTGCAGAGAAAGTGTTTGCAGACTGCTGAATCCACACACGGGTTTAACTCTGGAAGTTGAGTGCACACAATGACAACCGTTCTGTTAGATAGCTGCGTTTTGGATTTAGAAACAGATATTTCCCTGTGCTTTCTGCTGTTTCTTCCATATGCCGGTAATGGGCTGAAAACGCCTGTTTTGGGACTCTGCAGAGAAAGTGTGTGCAGACTGCTGAATCCACACACGGGTTTAACTCTGGAAGTTGAGCGCACACATTGACAACCGTTTTGTTACATAGCTGCGTTTTGGATTTAGAAGCAGATATTTCCCTGTGCTTACTGCTGTTTCTTCCATATGCCGGTAATGGGCTGAAAACGCCTGTTTTGGGACTCTGCAGAGAAAGTGTTTGCAGACTGCTGAATCCACACACGGGTTTAACTCTGGAAGCTGAGTGCACACTTTGACAACCGTTCTGTTAGATAGCTGCGTTTAGGATTTAGAAGCAGATATTTCCCTATGCTTACTGCTGTTTCTTCCATATGCCGGTTATGGCCTGAAAACGCCTGTGTTGGGACTCTGCAGAGAAAGTGTTTGCAGACTGCTGAATCCACACTCGGGTTTAACAGTGGAAGTTGAGTGCACACATTGACAACCGTTCTGTTAGATTGCTGCGTTTTGGATTTAGAAGCAGATATTTCCCTGTGCTTACTGCTGTTTCTTCCATATGCCGGTAATGGGCTGAAAACGCCTGTTTTGGGACTCTGCAGAGAAAGTGTTTGCAGACTGCTGAATCCACACACGGGTTTAACTCTGGAAGTTGAGTGCACACATAGACAACCGTTCTGTTTGATAGCTGCGTTTTGGATTTAGAAGTAGATATTTCCCTGTGCTTACTGCTGTTTCTTCCATATGCCGGTAATGGGCTGAAAACGCCTGTTTTGGGACCCTGCAGAAAAAGTGTTTGCAGACTGCTGAATCCACAAACGGGTTTACCTCTGGAAGCTGAGTGCACACATTGTCAACCATTCTGTAAGATACCTGCGTTTTGGATTTAGAAGCATATATTTCCCTGTGCTTACTGCTGTTTCTTCCATATGCCGGTAATGGGCTGAAAACGCCTGTTTTGGGACTCTGCAGAGAAAGTGATTGCAGACTGCTGAATCCACACACGGATTTAACTCTGGAAGTTGAGTGCACACATTGACAACCGTTCTGTTACATAGCTGCATTTTGGATTTAGAAGCAAATATTTCCCTGTGCTTACTGCTGTTTCTTCCATATGCCGGTAATATGCTGAAAACGCCTGTTTTGGGACTCTACAGAGAATGTGTTTGCAGACTGCTGAATCCACACACGGGTTTAACTCTGGAAGTTGAGTGCACACATTGACAACCGTTCTGTTAGAGAGCTGCGTCTTGGATTTAGAAGCAGATATTTCCCTGTGCTTACTGCTGTTTCTTCCATATGTCGGTAATGGGCTGAAAACGCCTGTTTTGGGACTCTGCAGAGAAAGTGTTTGCAGACTGCTGAATCCACACACGGGTTTAACTCTGGAAGTTGAGTTCACACATTGACTACCGTTCTGTAAGAGAGCTGCGTTTTGGATTTAGAAGCAGATATTTCCCTGTGCTTACTGCTGTTTCTTCCATATGCCGGTAATGGGCTGAAAACGCCTGTTTTGGGACTCTGCAGAGAAAGTGTTTGCAGACTGCTGAATCCACACACGGGTTTAACTCTGGGAGTTGAGTGCACACTTTGACAACCGTTCTGTTAGATAGCTGCGTTTTGGATTTAGAAGCAGATATTTCCCTGGGCTTACTGCCGTTTCTTCCATATGCCGGTAATGGGCTGAAAACGCCTGTTTTGGGACTCTGCAGAGAAAGTGTTTGCATGCTGCTGAATCCACACACGGGTTTAACTCTGGAAGTTGAGTGCACACATTGACAACCGTTCTGTTAGAAAGCTGCATTTTGGAATTAGAAGCAGATATTTCCCTGGTCTTACTGCTGTTTCTCCCATATGCCGGTAATGGGCTGAAAACGCCTGTTTTGGGACTCTGCAGAGAAAGTGTTTGCAGACTGCTGAATCCACACACGGGTTTAACTGTGGAAGTTGAGTGCACAAATTGACAACCGTTCTGTTAGATAGCTGCATTTTTGATTTAGAAGCAGATATTTCCCTGTGCTTACTGCCGTTTCTTCCATATGCCGGTAATGGGCTGAAAACGCCTGTTTTGGGTTCTGCAGAGAAAGTGTTTGCAGACTGTTGAATCCACACACGGGTTTAACTCTGGAAGTTGAGTGCACACAATGACAACCGTTCTGTTAGATAGCTGCGTTTTGGATTTAGAAGCAGATATTTCCCTGTGCTTTCTGCTGTTTCTTCCATATGCCGGTAATCGGCTGAAAACGCCTGTTTTGGGACTCTGCAGAGAAAGTGTTTGCAGACTGCTGAATCCACACACGGGTTTAACTCTGGAAGTTGAGTGCACACAATGACAACCGTTCTGTTAGATAGCTGCGTTTTGGATTTAGAAACAGATATTTCCCTGTGCTTTCTGCTGTTTCTTCCATATGCCGGTAATGGGCTGAAAACGCCTGTTTTGGGACTCTGCAGAGAAAGTGTGTGCAGACTGCTGAATCCACACACGGGTTTAACTCTGGAAGTTGAGCGCACACATTGACAACCGTTTTGTTACATAGCTGCGTTTTGGATTTAGAAGCAGATATTTCCCTGTGCTTACTGCTGTTTCTTCCATATGCCGGTAATGGGCTGAAAACGCCTGTTTTGGGACTCTGCAGAGAAAGTGTTTGCAGACTGCTGAATCCACACATGGGTTTAACTCTGGAAGCTGAGTGCACACTTTGACAACCGTTCTGTTAGATAGCTGCGTTTAGGATTTAGAAGCAGATATTTCCCTATGCTTACTGCTGTTTCTTCCATATGCCGGTTATGGCCTGAAAACGCCTGTGTTGGGACTCTGCAGAGAAAGTGTTTGCAGACTGCTGAATCCACACTCGGGTTTAACAGTGGAAGTTGAGTGCACACATTGACAACCGTTCTGTTAGATTGCTGCGTTTTGGATTTAGAAGCAGATATTTCCCTGTGCTTACTGCTGTTTCTTCCATATGCCGGTAATGGGCTGAAAACGCCTGTTTTGGGACTCTGCAGAGAAAGTGTTTGCAGACTGCTGAATCCACACACGGGTTTAACTCTGGAAGTTGAGTGCACACATAGACAACCGTTCTGTTAGATAGCTGCGTTTTGGATTTAGAAGTAGATATTTCCCTGTGCTTACTGCTGTTTCTTCCATATGCCGGTAATGGGCTGAAAACGCCTGTTTTGGGACCCTGCAGAAAAAGTGTTTGCAGACTGCTGAATCCACAAACGGGTTTACCTCTGGAAGCTGAGTGCACACATTGTCAACCGTTCTGTAAGATAGCTGCGTTTTGGATTTAGAAGCATATATTTCCCTGTGCTTACTGCTGTTTCTTCCATATGCCGGTAATGGGCTGAAAACGCCTGTTTTGGGACTCTGCAGAGAAAGTGATTGCAGACTGCTGAATCCACACACGGATTTAACTCTGGAAGTTGAGTGCACACATTGACAACCGTTCTGTTAGATAGCTGCATTTTGGATTTAGAAGCAAATATTTCCCTGTGCTTACTGCTGTTTCTTCCATATGCCGGTAATATGCTGAAAACGCCTGTTTTGGGACTCTACAGAGAATGTGTTTGCAGACTGCTGAATCCACACACGGGTTTAACTCTGGAAGTTGAGTGCACACATTGACAACCGTTCTGTTAGAGAGCTGCGTTTTGGATTTAGAAGCAGATATTTCCCTGTGCTTACTGCTGTTTCTTCCATATGTCGGTAATGGGCTGAAAACGCCTGTTTTGGGACTCTGCAGAGAAAGTGTTTGCAGACTGCTGAATCCACACACGGGTTTAACTCTGGAAGTTGAGTTCACACATTTACTACCGTTCTGTAAGAGAGCTGCGTTTTGGATTTAGAAGCAGATATTTCCCTGTGCTTACTGCTGTTTCTTCCATTTGCCGGTAATGGGCTGAAAACGCCTGTTTTGGGACTCTGCAGAGAAAGTGTTTGCAGACTGCTGAATCCACACACGGGTTTAACTCTGGGAGTTGAGTGCACACTTTGACAACCGTTCTGTTAGATAGCTGCGTTTTGGATTTAGAAGCAGATATTTCCCTGGGCTTACTGCCGTTTCTTCCATATGCCGGTAATGGGCTGAAAACGCCTGTTTTGGGACTCTGCAGAGAAAGTGTTTGCAGACTGCTGAATCCACACACGGGTTTAACTCTGGAAGTTGAGTGCACACATTGACAACCGTTCTGTTAGAAAGCTGCATTTTGGAATTAGAAGCAGATATTTCCCTGGTCTTACTGCTGTTTCTCCCATATGCCGGTAATGGGCTGAAAACGCCTGTTTTGGGACTCTGCAGAGAAAGTGTTTGCAGACTGCTGAATCCACACACGGGTTTAACTGTGGAAGTTGAGTGCACAAATTGACAAACGTTCTGTTAGATAGCTGCATTTTTGATTTAGAAGCAGATATTTCCCTGTGCTTACTGCCGTTTCTTCCATATGCCGGTAATGGGCTGAAAACGCCTGTTTTGGGTTCTGCAGAGAAAGTGTTTGCAGACTGTTGAATCCACACACGGGTTTAACTCTGGAAGTTGAGTGCACACAATGACAACCGTTCTGTTAGATAGCTGCGTTTTGGATTTAGAAGCAGATATTTCCCTGTGCTTTCTGCTGTTTCTTCCATATGCCGGTAATGGGCTGAAAACGCCTGTTTTGGGACTCTGCAGAGAAAGTGTTTGCAGACTGCTGAATCCACACACGGGTTTAACTCTGGAAGTTGAGTGCACACAATGACAACCGTTCTGTTAGATAGCTGCGTTTTGGATTTAGAAGCAGATATTTCCCTGTGCTTTCTGCTGTTTCTTCCATATGCCGGTAATGGGCTGAAAACGCCTGTTTTGGGACTCTGCAGAGAAAGGGTGTGCAGACTGCTGAATCCACACACGGGTTTAACTCTGGAAGTTGAGCGCACACATTGACAACCGTTCTGTTACATAGTTGCGTTTTGGATTTAGAAACAGATATTTCCCTGTGCTTACTGCTGTTTCTTCCATATGCCAGTAATGGGCTGAAAACGCCTGTTTTGGGACTCTGCAGAGAAAGTGTTTGCAGACTGCTGAATCCACACACGGGTTTAACTCTGGAAGCTGAGTGCACACATTGACAACCGTTCTGTAAGATAGCTGCGTTTTGGATTTAGAAGCATATATTTCCCTATGCTTACTGCTGTTTCTTCCATATGCCGGTAATGGCCTGAAAACGCCTGTGTTGGGACTCTGCAGAGAAAGTGTTTGCAGACTGCTGAATCCACACTCGGGTTTAACAGTGGAAGTTGAGTGCACACATTGACAACCGTTCTGTTAGATTGCTGCGTTTTGGATTTAGAAGCAGATATTTCCCTGTGTTTATTGCTGTTTCTTCCATATGCCGGTAATGGGCTGAAAACGCCTGTTTTGGGACTCTGCAGAGAAAGTGTTTGCAGACTGCTGAATCCACACACGGGTTTAACTCTGGAAGTTGAGTGCACACATAGACAACCGTTCTGTTAGATAGCTGCGTTTTGGATTTAGAAGTAGATATTTCCCTGTGCTTACTGCTGTTTCTTCCATATGCCGGTAATGGGCTGAAAACGCCTGTTTTGGGACTCTACAGAAAAAGTGTTTGCAGACTGCTGAATCCACAAACGGGTTTACCTCTGGAAGCTGAGTGCACACATTGACAACCGTTCTGTAAGATAGCTGCGTTTTGGATTTAGAAGCATATATTTCCCTGTGCTTACTGCTGTTTCTTCCATATGCCGGTAATGGGCTGAAAACGCCTGTTTTGGGACTCTGCAGAGAAAGTGATTGCAGACTGCTGAATCCACACACGGATTTAACTCTGGAAGTTGAGTGCACACATTGACAACCGTTCTGTTAGATTGCTACGTTTTGGATTTAGAAGCAGATATTTCCCTGTGCTTACTGCTGTTTCTTCCATATGCCGGTAATGGGCTGAAAACGCCTGTTTTGGGACTCTGCAGAGAAAGTGTTTGCAGACTGCTGAATCCACACACGGGTTTAACTCTGGAAGTTGAGTGCACACATTGACAACCGTTCTGTTAGATAGCTGCGTTTTGGACTTAGAAGCAGATATTTCCCTGGGCTTACTGCCGTTTCTTCCATAGGCCGGTAATGGGCTGAAAACGCCTGTTTTGGGACTCTGCACAGAAAGTGTTTGCAGACTGCTGAATCCACACACGGGTTTAACTCTGGAAGTTGAGTGCACACATTGAGCACCGTTCTGTTAGATAGCTGCGTTTTGGATTTAGAAGCAGATATTTCCCTGTGCTTACTGCTGTTTCTTCCATATGCCGGTAATGGGCTGAAAACACCTGTTTTGGGACTCTGCAGAGAAAGTGTTTGCAGACTGCTGAATCCACACACGGGTTTAACTCTGGAAGTTGAGTGCACACATTAACAACCATTCTGTTAGATAGCTGCGTTTTGGATTTAGAAGCAGATATTTCCCTGTGCTTACTGCTGTTTCTTCCATATGCCGGTAATGGGCTGAAAACGTCTGTTTTGGGACTCTGCAGAGAAAGTGTTTGCAGACTGCTGAAGCCACACACGGGTTTAGCTCTGGAAGTTGAGTGCACACATTGACAACCGTTCTGTTAGATAGCTGCGTTTCGGATTTAGAAGCAGATATTTCCCTGGGCTTACTGCCGTTTCTTCCATATGCCAATAATGGGCTGAAAACGCCTGTTTTGGGACTCTGCAGAGAAAGTGTTTGCAGACTGCTGAATCCACACACGGGTTTAACTCTGGAAATTGAGTGCACACATTGACAAACGTTGTGTTAGATAGCTGCATTTTGGATTTAGAGGCAGATATTTCCCTGTGCTTACTGCTGTTTCTTCCATATGCCGGTAATGGGCTGAAAACGCCTGTTTTGGGACTCTGCAGAGAAAGTGTTTGCAGACTGCTGAATCCACACACGGGTTTAACTCTGGAAGTTGAGTGCACACATTGACAACCGTTCTGTTAGATAGCTGCGTTTTGGATTTAGAAGCAGATATTTCCCTGTGCTTACTGCTGTTTCTTCCTTATGCCGGTAATGGGCTGAAAACGCCTGTTTTGGGACTCTGCAGAGAAAGTGTTTGCAGACTGCTGAATCCACACACGGGTTTAACTCTGGAAGTTGAGTGCACACATTGAAAACCGTTCTGTTAGATAGCTGCGTTTAGGATTTAGAAGCAGATATTTCCCTGTGCTTACTGCCGTTTCTTCCATATGCCGGTAATGGGCTGAAAACGCCTGTTTTGGGACTCTGCAGAGAAAGTGTTTGCAGACTGCTGAATCCACACACGGGTTTAACTCTGGAAGTTGAGTGCACACATTGACCACCGTTCTGTTAGATAGCTGCGTTTTGGATTTAGAAGCAGATATTTCACTGTGCTTACTGCTGTTTCTTCCATATGCCGGTAATGGGCTGAAAACACCTGTTTTGGGACTCTGCAGAGAAAGTGTTTGCAGACTGCTGAATCCACACACGGGTTTAACTCTGGAAGTTGAGTGCACACATTGACAACCATTCTGTTAGATAGCTGTGATTTGGATTTAGAAGCAGATATTTCCCTGTGCTTACTGCTGTTTCTTCCATATGCCGGTAATGGGCTGAAAACGCCTGTTTTGGGACTCTGCAGAGAAAGTGTTTGCAGACTGCTGAATCCACACACGGGTTTAACTCTGGAAGTTGAGTGCACACATTGACAACCGTTCTGTTAGATAGCTGCGTTTTGGACTTAGAAGCAGATATTTCCCTGGGCTTACTGCCGTTTCTTCCATATGCCGGTAATGGGCTGAAAACGCCTGTTTTGGGACTCTGCAGAAAAAGTGTTTGCAGACTGCTGAATCCACACACGGGTTTAACTCTGGAAGTTGAGTGCACACATTGACAACCGTTCTGTTAGATACCTGCGTTTTGGATTTAGAAGCAAATATTTCCCTGTGCTTACTGCTGTTTCTTCCATATGCCGGTAATGGGCTGAAAACACCTGTTTTGGGACTCTGCAGAGAAAGTGTTTGCAGACTGCTGAATCCACACACGGGTTTATCTCTGGAAGTTGAGTGCACACATTGACAACCATTCTGTTAGATAGCTGCATTTTGGATTTAGAAGCAGATATTTCCCTGTGCTTACTGCCGTTTCTTCCATATGCCGGTAATGGGCTGAAAACGTCTGTTTTGGTACTCTGCAGAGAAAGTGTTTGCAGACTGCTGAAGCCACACACGGGTTTAGCTCTGGAAGTTGAGTGCACACATTGACAACCGTTCTGTTAGATAGCTGCGTTTCGGATTTAGAAGCAGATATTTCCCTGGGCTTACTGCCGTTTCTTCCATATGCCAATAATGGGCTGAAAACGCCTGTTTTGGGACTCTGCAGAGAAAGTGTTTGCAGACTGCTGAATCCACACACGGATTTAACTCTGGAAGTTGAGTGCACACATTGACAAACGTTGTGTTAGATAGCTGCATTTTGGATTTATACGCAGATATTTCCCTGTGCTTACTGCTGTTTCTTCCATATGCCGGTAATGGGCTGAAAACGCCTGTTTTGGGACTCTTCAGAGAAAGTGTTTGCAGACTGCTGAATCCACACACGGGTTTAACTCTGGAAGTTGAGTGCACACATAGACAACCGTTCTGTTAGATAGCTGTGTTTTGGATTTAGAAGCAGATATTTCCCTGTGCTTACTGCTGTTTCTTCCATATGTCGGTAATGGGCTGAAAACGCCTGTCTTGGGACTCTGCAGAGAAAGTGTTTGCAGACTGCTGAATCCACACACGGGTTTAACTCTGGAAGGTGAGTGCACACTTTGACAACCGTTCTGTTAGATAGCTGCATTTTGGATTTAGAAGCAGATATTTCCCTGGGCTTACTGCTGTTTCTTCCATATGCCGGTAAAGGGCTGAAAAACGCCTGTTTTGGGACTATGCAGAGAAAGTGTTTGCAGACTGCTGAATCCACACACGGGTTTAACTCTGGAAGTTGAGTGCACACATTGACAATCGTTCTGTTAGATAGCTGCGTTTTGGATTTAGAAGCAGATATTTCCCTGTGCTTACTGCTGTTTCTTCCATATGCCGGTAACGGGCTGAAAACGCCTGTTTTGGGACTCTGCAGAGAAAGTGTTTGCAGACTGGTGAATCCACACACGGGTTTAACTCCGGAAGTTGAGTGCACACATTGACAACCGTTCTGTCACATGGCTGCATTTTGGATTTAGAAGCAGATATTTCCCTGTGCTTACTGCTCTTTCTTCCATATGTCGGTAATGGGCTGAAAACTCCTGTTTTGGGACTCTGCAGAGAAAGTGTTTGCAGACTGCTGAATCCACACACGGGTTTAACTCTGGAAGCTGAGTGCACACATTGACAACCGTTCTGTAAGATGGCTGGGTTTTGGATTTAGAAGCATATATTTCCCTGTGCTTACTGATGTTTCTTCCATATGCCGGTAATGGGCTGAAAACGCCTGTTTTGGGACTCTGCAGAGAAAGTGTTTGCAGACTGCTGAATCCACACACGGGTTTAACTCTGGAAGTTGAGTGCACACTTTGACAACCGATCTGTTCGATAGCTGCGTTTTGGATTTACAAGCAGATATTTCCCTGTGCTTACTGCTGTTTCTTCCATATGTCGGTAATGGGCTGAAAACGCCTGTTTTGGGACTCTGCAGAGAAAGTGTTTGCAGACTGCTGAATCCACACACGGGTTTAACTCTGGAAGTTGAGTGCACACTTTGACAACCTTTCTGTTAGATAGCTGCATTTTGGATTTAGAAGGAGATATTTCCCTGGGCTTACTGCTGTTTCTTCCATATGCCGGTAATGGGCTGAAAACGCCTGTTTTAGGACTAACAGAGAAAGTGTTTGCAGACTGCTGAATCCACACAGGGGTTTAACTCTGGAAGTTGAGTGCACACATTGACAATCGTTCTGTTAGATAGCTGCGTTTTGGATTTAGAAGCAGATATTTCCCTGTGCCTACTGCTGTTTCTTCCATATGCCGGTAACGGGCTGAAAACGCCTGTTTTGGGACTCTGCAGAGAAAGTGTTTGCAGACTGCTGAATCCACACACGGGTTTAACTCCGGAAGTTGAGTGCACACATTGACAACCGTTCTGTCAGATAGCTGCGTTTTGGATTTAGAAGCAGATATTTCCCTGTGCTTACTGCACTTTCTTCCATATGTCGGTAAAGGGCTGAAAACGCCTGTTTTGGGACTCTGCAGAGAAAGTGATTGCAGACTGCTGAATCCACACACGGGTTTAACTCTGGAAGTTGAGTGCACACATTGACAACCCTTCTGTTAGATAGCTGCGCTTTGGATTTAGAAGCTGATATTTCCCTGTGCTTACTACTGTTTCTTCCATATGCCGGTAATGGGCTGAAAACGCCTGTTTTGGGACTATGCAGAGAAAGTGTTTGCAGAATGCTGAATCCACACACGGGTTTAACTCTGGAAGTTGAGTGCACACATTGACAACCGTTCTGTTAGATAGCTGCGCTTTGGATTTAGAAGCTGATATTTCCCTGTGCTTACTGCTGTTTCTTCCTTATGCCGGTAATGGGCAGAAAACGCCTGTTTTGGGACTATGCAGAGAAAGTGTTTGCAGACTGCTGAATCCACACACGGGTTTAACTCTGGAAGTTGAGTGCACACATTGAGAACCGTTCTGTTAGATAGCTCCGTTTTGGATTTAGAAGCAGATATTTCCCTGTGCTTACTGCTGTTTCTTCCATATGCCGGTAATGGGCTGAAAACGCCTGTTTTGGGACTATGCAGAGAAAGTGTTTGCAGACTGCTGAATCCACACACGGGTTTAACTCTGGAAGTTGAGTGCACACATTGACAACCGTTCTGTTAGATAGCTGCGTTTTGGATTCAGAAGCAGATATTTCCCTGTGCTTAGTGCTGTTTCTTCCATATGCCGGTAATGGGCTGAAAACGCCTGTTTTGGGACTATGCAGAGAAAGTGTTTGCAGTCTGCTGAATCCACACACGGGTTTAACTCTGGAAGTTGAGTGCACACATGGACAACCGTTCTGTTAGAGAGCTGCGTTTTGGATTTAGAAGCAGATATTTCCCTGTGCTTACTGCTGTTTCTTCCATATGTCGCTAATGGGCTGAAAACGCCTGTTTTGGGACTCTGCAGAGAAAGTGTTTGCAGACTGCTGAATCCACACACGGGTTTAACTCTGGAAGTTGAGTGCACACTTTGACAACCGTTCTGTTAGATAGCTGCATTTTGGATTTAGAAGCAGATATTTCCCTGGGCTTACTGCTGTTTCTTCCATATGCCGGTAATGGGCTGAAAACGGCTGTTTAGGGACTCTGCAGAGAAAGTGTTTGCAGACTGCTGAAGCCACACACGGGTTTAACTCTGGAAGTTGAGTGCACACATTGACAACCGTTCTGTTAGATAGCTGCGTTTTGGATTTAGAAGCAGATATTTCCCTGTGCTTACTGCTGTTTCTTCCATATGCCGGTAATGGGCTGAAAACGCCTGTTTTGGGACTCTGCAGAGAAAGTGTTTGCAGACTGCTGAATCCACACACGGGTTTAACTCTGGAAGTTGAGTGCACACATTGACAACCGTTCTGTTAGATAGCTGCGTTTTGGATTTAGAAGCAGATATTTCCCTGTGCTTACTGCTGTTTCTTCCATATGCCGGTAATGGGCTGAAAACGCCTGTTTTGGGACTCTGCAGAGAAACTGTTTGCAGACTGCTGAATCCACACACGGGTTTAACTCTGGAAGTTGAGTGCACACATTGACAACCGTTCTGTTAGATAGCTGCGTTTTGGACTTAGAAGCAGATATTTCCCTGGGCTTACTGCCGTTTCTTCCATAGGCCGGTAATGGGCTGAAAACGCCTGTTTTGGGACTCTGCAGAGAAAGTGTTTGCAGTCTGCTGAATCCACACACGGGTTTAACTCTGGAAGATGAGTGCACACATTGACCACCGTTCTGTTAGATAGCTGCGTTTTGGATTTAGAAGCAGATATTTCCCTGTGCTTACTGCTGTTTCTTCCATATGCAGGTAATGGGCTGAAAACACCTGTTTTGGGACTCTGCAGAGAAAGTGTTTGCAGACTGCTGAATCCACACACGGGTTTAACTCTGGAAGTTGAGTGCACACATTGACAACCGTTCTGTTAGATAGCTACGTTTTGGATTTAGAAGCAGATATTTCCCTATGCTTACTGCCGTTTCTTCCATATGCCGGTAATGGGCTGAAAACGCCTCTTTTGGGACTCTGCAGAGAAAGTGTTTGCAGACTGCTGAATCCACACACGGGTTTAACTCTGGAAGTTGAGTACACACATTGACAACCGTTCTGTAAGATAGCTGCATTTTGGATTTAGAAGCAAATATTTCCCTGTGCTTACTGCTGTTTCTTCCATATGCCGGTAATGGGCTGAAAACGCCTGTTGGGGACTCTGCAGAGAAAGTGTTTGCAGACTGCTGAATCCACACACGGGTTTAACTCTGGAAGTTGAGTGCACACATTGACAATCGTTCTGTTAGATAGCTGCGTTTTGGATTTAGAGGCAGATATTTCCCTGTGTTTACTGCTGTTTCTTCCATATGCCGGTAATGGGCTGAAAACGCCTGCTTTGGGACTCTGCAGAGAAAGTGATTGCAGACTGCTGAATCCACACACGGGTTTAACTTCGGAAGTTGAGTGCACACATTGACAACCGTTCTGTAAGATAGCTGCGTTTTGGATTTAGAAGCAGATATTTCCCTGTGCTTACTGCTGATTCTTCCATATGCCGGTAATGGGCTGAAAACGCCTGTTT
>NW_026989221.1:0-48248 GCF_030222135.1 Aotus nancymaae
TTCAGCAGTCTGCAAACACTTTCTCTGCAGAGTCCCAAAACAGGCGTTTTCAGCCCATTACCGGCATATGGAAGAAACAGCAGTAAGCACAGGGAAATATCTGCTTCTAAATCCAAAACGCAGCTCTCTAACAGAACGGTTGTCAATGTGTGCACTCAACTTCCAGAGTTAAACCCGTGTGTGGATTCAGCAGTCTGCAAACACTTTCTCTGCAGAGTCCCAAAACAGGCGTTTTCAGCCCATTACCGGCATATGGAAGAAACAGCAGTAAGCACAGGGAAATATCTGCTTCTAAATCCAAAACGCAGCTATCTAACAGAACGGTTGTCAATGTGTGCACTCAACTTCCAGAGTTAAACCCGTGTGTGGATTCAGCAGTCTGCAAACACTTTCTCTGCAGAGTCCCGAAACAGGCGTTTTCAGCCCATTACCGGCATATGGAAGAAACAGCAGTAAGCACAGGGAAATATCTGCTTCTAAATCCAAAACGCAGCTATCTAACAGAACGGTTGTCAATGTGTGCACTCAACTTCCAGAGTTAAACCCGTGTGTGGATTCAGCAGTCTGCAAACACTTTCTCTGTAGAGTCCCGAAACAGGCGTTTTCAGCCCATTACCGGCATATGGAAGAAACAGCAGTAAGCACAGGGAAATATCTGCTTCTAAATCCAAAACGCAGCTCTCTAACAGAACGGTTGTCAATGTGTGCACTCAACTTCCAGAGTTAAACCCGTGTGTGGATTCAGCAGTCTGCAAACACTTTCTCTGCAGAGTCCCAAAACAGGCGTTTTCAGCCCATTACCGGCATATGGAAGAAACAGCAGTAAGCACAGGGAAATATCTGCTTCTAAATCCAAAACGCAGCTATCTAACAGAACGGTTGTCAATGTGTGCACTCAACTTCCAGAGTTAAACCCGTGTGTGGATTCAGCAGTCTGCAAACACTTTCTCTGCAGAGTCTCGAAACAGGCGTTTTCAGCCCATTACCGGCATATGGAAGAAACAGCAGTAAGCACAGGGAAATATCTGCTTCTAAATCCAAAACGCAGCTATCTAACAGAACGGTTGTCAATGTGTGCACTCAACTTCCAGAGTTAAACCCGTGTGTGGATTCAGCAGTCTGCAAACACTTTCTCTGCAGAGTCCCAAAACAGGCGTTTTCAGCCCATTACCGGCATATGGAAGAAACAGCAGTAAGCACAGGGAAATATCTGCTTCTAAATCCAAAACGCAGCTATCTAACAGAACGGTTGTCAATGTGTGCACTCAACTTCCAGAGTTAAACCCGTGTGTGGATTCAGCAGTCTGCAAACACTTTCTCTGCAGAGTCCCAAAACAGGCGTTTTCAGCCCATTACCGGCATATGGAAGAAACAGCAGTAAGCACAGGGAAATATCTGCTTCTAAATCCAAAACGCAGCTATCTAACAGAACGGTTGTCAATGTGTGCACTCAACTTCCAGAGTTAAACCCGTGTGTGGATTCAGCAGTCTGCAAACACTTTCTCTGCAGAGTCCCAAAACAGGCGTTTTCAGCCCATTACCGGCATATGGAAGAAACAGCAGTAAGCACAGGGAAATATCTGCTTCTAAATCCAAAACGCAGCTATCTAACAGAACGGTTGTCAATGTGTGCACTCAACTTCCAGAGTTAAACCCGTGTGTGGATTCAGCAGTCTGCAAACACTTTCTCTGCAGAGTCCCAAAACAGGCGTTTTCAGCCCATTACCGGCATATGGAAGAAACAGCAGTAAGCACAGGGAAATATCTGCTTCTAAATCCAAAACGCAGCTCTCTAACAGAACGGTTGTCAATGTGTGCACTCAACTTCCAGAGTTAAACCCGTGTGTGGATTCAGCAGTCTGCAAACACTTTCTCTGCAGAGTCCCAAAACAGGCGTTTTCAGCCCATTACCGGCATATGGAAGAAACAGCAGTAAGCACAGGGAAATATCTGCTTCTAAATCCAAAACGCAGCTATCTAACAGAACGGTTGTCAATGTGTGCACTCAACTTCCAGAGTTAAACCCGTGTGTGGATTCAGCAGTCTGCAAACACTTTCTCTGCAGAGTCCCAAAACAGGCGTTTTCAGCCCATTACCGGCATATGGAAGAAACAGCAGTAAGCACAGGGAAATATCTGCTTCTAAATCCAAAACGCAGCTATCTAACAGAACGGTTGTCAATGTGTGCACTCAACTTCCAGAGTTAAACCCGTGTGTGGATTCAGCAGTCTGCAAACACTTTCTCTGCAGAGTCCCAAAACAGGCGTTTTCAGCCCATTACCGGCATATGGAAGAAACAGCAGTAAGCACAGGGAAATATCTGCTTCTAAATCCAAAACGCAGCTATCTAACAGAACGGTTGTCAATGTGTGCACTCAACTTCCAGAGTTAAACCCGTGTGTGGATTCAGCAGTCTGCAAACACTTTCTCTGCAGAGTCCCAAAACAGGCGTTTTCAGCCCATTACCGGCATATGGAAGAAACAGCAGTAAGCACAGGGAAATATCTGCTTCTAAATCCAAAACGCAGCTATCTAACAGAACGGTTGTCAATGTGTGCACTCAACTTCCAGAGTTAAACCCATGTGTGGATTCAGCAGTCTGCAAACACTTTCTCTGCAGAGTCCCGAAACAGGCGTTTTCAGCCCATTACCGGCATATGGAAGAAACAGCAGTAAGCACAGGGAAATATCTGCTTCTAAATCCAAAACGCAGCTATCTAACAGAACGGTTGTCAATGTGTGCACTCAACTTCCAGAGTTAAACCCGTGTGTGGATTCAGCAGTCTGCAAACACTTTCTCTGCAGAGTCCCAAAACAGGCGTTTTCAGCCCATTACCGGCATATGGAAGAAACAGCAGTAAGCACAGGGAAATATCTGCTTCTAAATCCAAAACGCAGCTATCTAACAGAACGGTTGTCAATGTGTGCACTCAACTTCCAGAGTTAAACCCGTGTGTGGATTCAGCAGTCTGCAAACACTTTCTCTGCAGAGTCCCAAAACAGGCGTTTTCAGCCCATTACCGGCATATGGAAGAAACAGCAGTAAGCACAGGGAAATATCTGCTTCTAAATCCAAAACGCAGCTATCTAACAGAACGGTTGTCAATGTGTGCACTCAACTTCCAGAGTTAAACCCGTGTGTGGATTCAGCAGTCTGCAAACACTTTCTCTGCAGAGTCCCAAAACAGGCGTTTTCAGCCCATTACCGGCATATGGAAGAAACAGCAGTAAGCACAGGGAAATATCTGCTTCTAAATCCAAAACGCAGCTATCTAACAGAACGGTTGTCAATGTGTGCACTCAACTTCCAGAGTTAAACCCGTGTGTGGATTCAGCAGTCTGCAAACACTTTCTCTGCAGAGTCCCAAAACAGGCGTTTTCAGCCCATTACCGGCATATGGAAGAAACAGCAGTAAGCACAGGGAAATATCTGCTTCTAAATCCAAAACGCAGCTATCTAACAGAACGGTTGTCAATGTGTGCACTCAACTTCCAGAGTTAAACCCGTGTGTGGATTCAGCAGTCTGCAAACACTTTCTCTGCAGAGTCCCAAAACAGGCGTTTTCAGCCCATTACCGGCATATGGAAGAAACAGCAGTAAGCACAGGGAAATATCTGCTTCTAAATCCAAAACGCAGCTCTCTAACAGAACGGTTGTCAATGTGTGCACTCAACTTCCAGAGTTAAACCCGTGTGTGGATTCAGCAGTCTGCAAACACTTTCTCTGCAGAGTCCCAAAACAGGCGTTTTCAGCCCATTACCGGCATATGGAAGAAACAGCAGTAAGCACAGGGAAATATCTGCTTCTAAATCCAAAACGCAGCTATCTAACAGAACGGTTGTCAATGTGTGCACTCAACTTCCAGAGTTAAACCCGTGTGTGGATTCAGCAGTCTGCAAACACTTTCTCTGCAGAGTCCCAAAACAGGCGTTTTCAGCCCATTACCGGCATATGGAAGAAACAGCAGTAAGCACAGGGAAATATCTGCTTTTAAATCCAAAACGCAGCTATCTAACAGAACGGTTGTCAATGTGTGCACTCAACTTCCAGAGTTAAACCCGTGTGTGGATTCAGCAGTCTGCAAACACTTTCTGTGCAGAGTCCCAAAACAGGCGTTTTCAGCCCATTACCGGCATATGGAAGAAACAGCAGTAAGCACAGGGAAATATCTGCTTCTAAATCCAAAACGCAGCTATCTAACAGAACGGTTGTCAATGTGTGCACTCAACTTCCAGAGTTAAACCCGTGTGTGGATTCAGCAGTCTGCAAACACTTTCTCTGCAGAGTCCCAAAACAGGCGTTTTCAGCCCATTACCGGCATATGGAAGAAACAGCAGTAAGCACAGGGAAATATCTGCTTCTAAATCCAAAACGCAGCTCTCTAACAGAACGGTTGTCAATGTGTGCACTCAACTTCCAGAGTTAAACCCGTGTGTGGATTCAGCAGTCTGCAAACACTTTCTCTGCAGAGTCCCAAAACAGGCGTTTTCAGCCCATTACCGGCATATGGAAGAAACAGCAGTAAGCACAGGGAAATATCTGCTTCTAAATCCAAAACGCAGCTATCTAACAGAACGGTTGTCAATGTGTGCACTCAACTTCCAGAGTTAAACCCGTGTGTGGATTCAGCAGTCTGCAAACACTTTCTCTGCAGAGTCCCAAAACAGGCGTTTTCAGCCCATTACCGGCATATGGAAGAAACAGCAGTAAGCACAGGGAAATATCTGCTTCTAAATCCAAAACGCAGCTATCTAACAGAACGGTTGTCAATGTGTGCACTCAACTTCCAGAGTTAAACCCGTGTGTGGATTCAGCAGTCTGCAAACACTTTCTCTGCAGAGTCCCAAAACAGGCGTTTTCAGCCCATTACCGGCATATGGAAGAAACAGCAGTAAGCACAGGGAAATATCTGCTTCTAAATCCAAAACGCAGCTATCTAACAGAACGGTTGTCAATGTGTGCACTCAACTTCCAGAGTTAAACCCGTGTGTGGATTCAGCAGTCTGCAAACACTTTCTCTGCAGAGTCCCAAAACAGGCGTTTTCAGCCCATTACCGGCATATGGAAGAAACAGCAGTAAGCACAGGGAAATATCTGCTTCTAAATCCAAAACGCAGCTATCTAACAGAACGGTTGTCAATGTGTGCACTCAACTTCCAGAGTTAAACCCGTGTGTGGATTCAGCAGTCTGCAAACACTTTCTCTGCAGAGTCCCAAAACAGGCGTTTTCAGCCCATTACCGGCATATGGAAGAAACAGCAGTAAGCACAGGGAAATATCTGCTTCTAAATCCAAAACGCAGCTATCTAACAGAACGGTTGTCAATGTGTGCACTCAACTTCCAGAGTTAAACCCGTGTGTGGATTCAGCAGTCTGCAAACACTTTCTCTGCAGAGTCCCAAAACAGGCGTTTTCAGCCCATTACCGGCATATGGAAGAAACAGCAGTAAGCACAGGGAAATATCTGCTTCTAAATCCAAAACGCAGCTCTCTAACAGAACGGTTGTCAATGTGTGCACTCAACTTCCAGAGTTAAACCCGTGTGTGGATTCAGCAGTCTGCAAACACTTTCTCTGCAGAGTCCCAAAACAGGCGTTTTCAGCCCATTACCGGCATATGGAAGAAACAGCAGTAAGCACAGGGAAATATCTGCTTCTAAATCCAAAACGCAGCTATCTAACAGAACGGTTGTCAATGTGTGCACTCAACTTCCAGAGTTAAACCCGTGTGTGGATTCAGCAGTCTGCAAACACTTTCTCTGCAGAGTCCCAAAACAGGCGTTTTCAGCCCATTACCGGCATATGGAAGAAACAGCAGTAAGCACAGGGAAATATCTGCTTCTAAATCCAAAACGCAGCTCTCTAACAGAACGGTTGTCAATGTGTGCACTCAACTTCCAGAGTTAAACCCGTGTGTGGATTCAGCAGTCTGCAAACACTTTCTCTGCAGAGTCCCAAAACAGGCGTTTTCAGCCCATTACCGGCATATGGAAGAAACAGCAGTAAGCACAGGGAAATATCTGCTTCTAAATCCAAAACGCAGCTATCTAACAGAACGGTTGTCAATGTGTGCACTCAACTTCCAGAGTTAAACCCGTGTGTGGATTCAGCAGTCTGCAAACACTTTCTCTGCAGAGTCCCAAAACAGGCGTTTTCAGCCCATTACCGGCATATGGAAGAAACAGCAGTAAGCACAGGGAAATATCTGCTTCTAAATCCAAAACGCAGCTCTCTAACAGAACGGTTGTCAATGTGTGCACTCAACTTCCAGAGTTAAACCCGTGTGTGGATTCAGCAGTCTGCAAACACTTTCTCTGCAGAGTCCCAAAACAGGCGTTTTCAGCCCATTACCGGCATATGGAAGAAACAGCAGTAAGCACAGGGAAATATCTGCTTCTAAATCCAAAACGCAGCTATCTAACAGAACGGTTGTCAATGTGTGCACTCAACTTCCAGAGTTAAACCCGTGTGTGGATTCAGCAGTCTGCAAACACTTTCTCTGCAGAGTCCCAAAACAGGCGTTTTCAGCCCATTACCGGCATATGGAAGAAACAGCAGTAAGCACAGGGAAATATCTGCTTCTAAATCCAAAACGCAGCTATCTAACAGAACGGTTGTCAATGTGTGCACTCAACTTCCAGAGTTAAACCCGTGTGTGGATTCAGCAGTCTGCAAACACTTTCTCTGCAGAGTCCCAAAACAGGCGTTTTCAGCCCATTACCGGCATATGGAAGAAACAGCAGTAAGCACAGGGAAATATCTGCTTCTAAATCCAAAACGCAGCTATCTAACAGAACGGTTGTCAATGTGTGCACTCAACTTCCAGAGTTAAACCCGTGTGTGGATTCAGCAGTCTGCAAACACTTTCTCTGCAGAGTCCCAAAACAGGCGTTTTCAGCCCATTACCGGCATATGGAAGAAACAGCAGTAAGCACAGGGAAATATCTGCTTCTAAATCCAAAACGCAGCTATCTAACAGAACGGTTGTCAATGTGTGCACTCAACTTCCAGAGTTAAACCCGTGTGTGGATTCAGCAGTCTGCAAACACTTTCTCTGCAGAGTCCCAAAACAGGCGTTTTCAGCCCATTACCGGCATATGGAAGAAACAGCAGTAAGCACAGGGAAATATCTGCTTCTAAATCCAAAACGCAGCTATCTAACAGAACGGTTGTCAATGTGTGCACTCAACTTCCAGAGTTAAACCCGTGTGTGGATTCAGCAGTCTGCAAACACTTTCTCTGCAGAGTCCCAAAACAGGCGTTTTCAGCCCATTACCGGCATATGGAAGAAACAGCAGTAAGCACAGGGAAATATCTGCTTCTAAATCCAAAACGCAGCTATCTAACAGAACGGTTGTCAATGTGTGCACTCAACTTCCAGAGTTAAACCCGTGTGTGGATTCAGCAGTCTGCAAACACTTTCTCTGCAGAGTCCCAAAACAGGCGTTTTCAGCCCATTACCGGCATATGGAAGAAACAGCAGTAAGCACAGGGAAATATCTGCTTCTAAATCCAAAACGCAGCTATCTAACAGAACGGTTGTCAATGTGTGCACTCAACTTCCAGAGTTAAACCCGTGTGTGGATTCAGCAGTCTGCAAACACTTTCTCTGCAGAGTCCCAAAACAGGCGTTTTCAGCCCATTACCGGCATATGGAAGAAACAGCAGTAAGCACAGGGAAATATCTGCTTCTAAATCCAAAACGCAGCTCTCTAACAGAACGGTTGTCAATGTGTGCACTCAACTTCCAGAGTTAAACCCGTGTGTGGATTCAGCAGTCTGCAAACACTTTCTCTGCAGAGTCCCAAAACAGGCGTTTTCAGCCCATTACCGGCATATGGAAGAAACAGCAGTAAGCACAGGGAAATATCTGCTTCTAAATCCAAAACGCAGCTATCTAACAGAACGGTTGTCAATGTGTGCACTCAACTTCCAGAGTTAAACCCGTGTGTGGATTCAGCAGTCTGCAAACACTTTCTCTGCAGAGTCCCAAAACAGGCGTTTTCAGCCCATTACCGGCATATGGAAGAAACAGCAGTAAGCACAGGGAAATATCTGCTTCTAAATCCAAAACGCAGCTCTCTAACAGAACGGTTGTCAATGTGTGCACTCAACTTCCAGAGTTAAACCCGTGTGTGGATTCAGCAGTCTGCAAACACTTTCTCTGCAGAGTCCCAAAACAGGCGTTTTCAGCCCATTACCGGCATATGGAAGAAACAGCAGTAAGCACAGGGAAATATCTGCTTCTAAATCCAAAACGCAGCTATCTAACAGAACGGTTGTCAATGTGTGCACTCAACTTCCAGAGTTAAACCCGTGTGTGGATTCAGCAGTCTGCAAACACTTTCTCTGCAGAGTCCCGAAACAGGCGTTTTCAGCCCATTACCGGCATATGGAAGAAACAGCAGTAAGCACAGGGAAATATCTGCTTCTAAATCCAAAACGCAGCTATCTAACAGAACGGTTGTCAATGTGTGCACTCAACTTCCAGAGTTAAACCCGTGTGTGGATTCAGCAGTCTGCAAACACTTTCTCTGCAGAGTCCCAAAACAGGCGTTTTCAGCCCATTACCGGCATATGGAAGAAACAGCAGTAAGCACAGGGAAATATCTGCTTCTAAATCCAAAACGCAGCTATCTAACAGAACGGTTGTCAATGTGTGCACTCAACTTCCAGAGTTAAACCCGTGTGTGGATTCAGCAGTCTGCAAACACTTTCTCTGCAGAGTCCCAAAACAGGCGTTTTCAGCCCATTACCGGCATATGGAAGAAACAGCAGTAAGCACAGGGAAATATCTGCTTCTAAATCCAAAACGCAGCTATCTAACAGAACGGTTGTCAATGTGTGCACTCAACTTCCAGAGTTAAACCCGTGTGTGGATTCAGCAGTCTGCAAACACTTTCTCTGCAGAGTCCCAAAACAGGCGTTTTCAGCCCATTACCGGCATATGGAAGAAACAGCAGTAAGCACAGGGAAATATCTGCTTCTAAATCCAAAACGCAGCTATCTAACAGAACGGTTGTCAATGTGTGCACTCAACTTCCAGAGTTAAACCCGTGTGTGGATTCAGCAGTCTGCAAACACTTTCTCTGCAGAGTCCCAAAACAGGCGTTTTCAGCCCATTACCGGCATATGGAAGAAACAGCAGTAAGCACAGGGAAATATCTGCTTCTAAATCCAAAACGCAGCTCTCTAACAGAACGGTTGTCAATGTGTGCACTCAACTTCCAGAGTTAAACCCGTGTGTGGATTCAGCAGTCTGCAAACACTTTCTCTGCAGAGTCCCAAAACAGGCGTTTTCAGCCCATTACCGGCATATGGAAGAAACAGCAGTAAGCACAGGGAAATATCTGCTTCTAAATCCAAAACGCAGCTATCTAACAGAACGGTTGTCAATGTGTGCACTCAACTTCCAGAGTTAAACCCGTGTGTGGATTCAGCAGTCTGCAAACACTTTCTCTGCAGAGTCCCAAAACAGGCGTTTTCAGCCCATTACCGGCATATGGAAGAAACAGCAGTAAGCACAGGGAAATATCTGCTTCTAAATCCAAAACGCAGCTCTCTAACAGAACGGTTGTCAATGTGTGCACTCAACTTCCAGAGTTAAACCCGTGTGTGGATTCAGCAGTCTGCAAACACTTTCTCTGCAGAGTCCCAAAACAGGCGTTTTCAGCCCATTACCGGCATATGGAAGAAACAGCAGTAAGCACAGGGAAATATCTGCTTCTAAATCCAAAACGCAGCTATCTAACAGAACGGTTGTCAATGTGTGCACTCAACTTCCAGAGTTAAACCCGTGTGTGGATTCAGCAGTCTGCAAACACTTTCTGTGCAGAGTCGCAAAACAGGCCTTTCCGGCCCAGTACCTACATATAAAAAAGAGCATTAAGACTGCGTCTAAAACTCAGAAGAAACCTTTCTTTCAAACTGCTCGGCCGTGTGTTCATTCATATAAGAGACTTGAATATATGTTCAGATTCAGCTAGTTAGCAACACGTTTCTTCCAGGAGCTGTGTTTGCCCATTCCAGAGTATACTGGAGTATAAGATGTAAAGACAAATGTCTCGTTCCAAAAGAAAAACGGATGATCTAATGGAATGGTTGTCAATGTGTGCATTCAACTTACTGAGCTAAACTGCTGTTTGTATGCAGCAGTTTAGAAAACATTTCTGTGTAGATTCTCAAACAGACATTTCCAGCAAAATACCGGCCTATAAGAAATAGCAGTAAGACTGCGTCTAAAACTCAGAGGGAACGTTTCTTTCAAACTGCTCTGCAGTGTGTTCGTTCACCAAAGGTCGTTGAATCTATGTTTGGATTCAGCGAGTTTGAAACACGTTTATTCTGGGAGCTGCATTTCGATATTCCAGAGTGTATGGGAGTAAATGCTGTAAAGAGAAATATCTGTTTCTAAAACCAAAACGGAGCTATCTAACAGAATGGTTGTGAATGTGTGCATTCAACTTAAAGGGTTAATCTGCTCTTCTTAGGCAGCAGTTTAGAAACCCTTTATATGCAAATTCTAAAATCAACATTTGCAGCAAAACACCAGCCTAAAAGAAGTAGCAGTAAGACTGCATCTATAACATAGAAGAAACGTTTTCTTCAAAATGCTCTGCTCTGTGTTCATTCACCTAAGAGTCTTGAGTATATGTTCAGATTCAGCGAGTAAGAAACACGTTTCTTCCAGGAGCTGCATTTGCATATTCAAGAGTGTACTGGAGTATAAGGTTTAAAGTGAAATATCTGGTTCTAAAACAAACACGGAGCCATCTAACAGAATGGTTGTCACTGTGTGCATTCAGCTTATTGAGATAAACTGTTGTTTCTATGCAGCAGTTTAGAAAAGATTTTTGTGCAGATTCTAAAACAGACATTCCCAGCAAAATACCGGCCTCTAAGAAATAGCAATAAGACTGCGTCTAAAACTCAAATAAAACGTTTCTTTCAAACTGCTGTGCTGTGTGTTCGTTCACCTAAGGGAGTTGAATCTATGTTTAGATTCAGCGACTTAGAAACACGTCTATTCTGGGAGCTGCGTTTGGCTATTCCAGAATGAATGGGAGTATATGCTGTAACTAGAAACACAGGCTTCTAAAACCAAAACGGAGCTAGCTAACAGAATGATTGTGAATGAGGGCATTCAACTTAACGAATTAAACTGCTCCACTTAAGCAGCAGTTTACAAACCATTTATATGGAAATTCTAAAAACAACATTTCCAGGAAAACACCAGCCTAAAAGCAATAGCAGTAACAGTGCATCTATAACATGGAAGAAATGTTTTTTTCAAACTCCTCTGCTGTGTGTTCATTCACCTAAGAGATTCAATATATGCTCAGATTCAGCGAGTTACAAACACGTTCCTTCCAGGAGCTGCGTTTGCATATATCAGAGTGTACTGGGGTACAAGATGTAAAGAGAAATATCTGATTATACTTAGAAACCCGATTCTTTTAGGAGCTGCGTTTGGATATTCCAGAGTGAATGAGAGTATATGCTGTAAAGAGAAATATCTGCTTCTAAATCCAAAACGCAGCTATCTAACAGAACGGTTGTCAATGTGTGCACTCAACTTCCAGAGTTAAACCCGTGTGTGGATTCAGCAGTCTGCAAACACCTTCTGTGCAGAGTCCCAAAACAGGCGTTTTCAGCCCATTACCGGCATATGGAAGAAACAGCAGTAAGCACAGGGAAATATCTGCTTCTAAATCCAAAACGCAGCTATCTAACAGAACGGTTGTCAATGTGTGCACTCAACTTCCAGAGTTAAACCCGTGTGTGGATTCAGCAGTCTGCAAACACTTTCTCTGCAGAGTCCCAAAACAGGCGTTTTCAGCCCATTACCGGCATATGGAAGAAACAGCAGTAAGCACAGGGAAATATCTGCTTCTAAATCCAAAACGCAGCTATCTAACAGAACGGTTGTCAATGTGTGCACTCAACTTCCAGAGTTAAACCCGTGTGTGGATTCAGCAGTCTGCAAACACTTTCTCTGCAGAGTCCCAAAACAGGCGTTTTCAGCCCATTACCGGCATATGGAAGAAACAGCAGTAAGCACAGGGAAATATCTGCTTCTAAATCCAAAACGCAGCTATCTAACAGAACGGTTGTCAATGTGTGCACTCAACTTCCAGAGTTAAACCCGTGTGTGGATTCAGCAGTCTGCAAACACTTTCTCTGCAGAGTCCCAAAACAGGCGTTTTCAGCCCATTACCGGCATATGGAAGAAACAGCAGTAAGCACAGGGAAATATCTGCTTCTAAATCCAAAACGCAGCTATCTAACAGAACGGTTGTCAATGTGTGCACTCAACTTCCAGAGTTAAACCCGTGTGTGGATTCAGCAGTCTGCAAACACTTTCTCTGCAGAGTCCCAAAACAGGCGTTTTCAGCCCATTACCGGCATATGGAAGAAACAGCAGTAAGCACAGGGAAATATCTGCTTCTAAATCCAAAACGCAGCTATCTAACAGAACGGTTGTCAATGTGTGCACTCAACTTCCAGAGTTAAACCCGTGTGTGGATTCAGCAGTCTGCAAACACTTTCTCTGCAGAGTCCCAAAACAGGCGTTTTCAGCCCATTACCGGCATATGGAAGAAACAGCAGTAAGCACAGGGAAATATCTGCTTCTAAATCCAAAACGCAGCTCTCTAACAGAACGGTTGTCAATGTGTGCACTCAACTTCCAGAGTTAAACCCGTGTGTGGATTCAGCAGTCTGCAAACACTTTCTCTGCAGAGTCCCAAAACAGGCGTTTTCAGCCCATTACCGGCATATGGAAGAAACAGCAGTAAGCACAGGGAAATATCTGCTTCTAAATCCAAAACGCAGCTATCTAACAGAACGGTTGTCAATGTGTGCACTCAACTTCCAGAGTTAAACCCGTGTGTGGATTCAGCAGTCTGCAAACACTTTCTCTGCAGAGTCCCAAAACAGGCGTTTTCAGCCCATTACCGGCATATGGAAGAAACAGCAGTAAGCACAGGGAAATATCTGCTTCTAAATCCAAAACGCAGCTCTCTAACAGAACGGTTGTCAATGTGTGCACTCAACTTCCAGAGTTAAACCCGTGTGTGGATTCAGCAGTCTGCAAACACTTTCTCTGCAGAGTCCCAAAACAGGCGTTTTCAGCCCATTACCGGCATATGGAAGAAACAGCAGTAAGCACAGGGAAATATCTGCTTCTAAATCCAAAACGCAGCTATCTAACAGAACGGTTGTCAATGTGTGCACTCAACTTCCAGAGTTAAACCCGTGTGTGGATTCAGCAGTCTGCAAACACTTTCTGTGCAGAGTCGCAAAACAGGCCTTTCCGGCCCAGTACCTACATATAAAAAAGAGCATTAAGACTGCGTCTAAAACTCAGAAGAAACCTTTCTTTCAAACTGCTCGGCCGTGTGTTCATTCATATAAGAGACTTGAATATATGTTCAGATTCAGCTAGTTAGCAACACGTTTCTTCCAGGAGCTGTGTTTGCCCATTCCAGAGTATACTGGAGTATAAGATGTAAAGACAAATGTCTCGTTCCAAAAGAAAAACGGATGATCTAATGGAATGGTTGTCAATGTGTGCATTCAACTTACTGAGCTAAACTGCTGTTTGTATGCAGCAGTTTAGAAAACATTTCTGTGTAGATTCTCAAACAGACATTTCCAGCAAAATACCGGCCTATAAGAAATAGCAGTAAGACTGCGTCTAAAACTCAGAGGGAACGTTTCTTTCAAACTGCTCTGCAGTGTGTTCGTTCACCAAAGGTCGTTGAATCTATGTTTGGATTCAGCGAGTTTGAAACACGTTTATTCTGGGAGCTGCATTTCGATATTCCAGAGTGTATGGGAGTAAATGCTGTAAAGAGAAATATCTGTTTCTAAAACCAAAACGGAGCTATCTAACAGAATGGTTGTGAATGTGTGCATTCAACTTAAAGGGTTAATCTGCTCTTCTTAGGCAGCAGTTTAGAAACCCTTTATATGCAAATTCTAAAATCAACATTTGCAGCAAAACACCAGCCTAAAAGAAGTAGCAGTAAGACTGCATCTATAACATAGAAGAAACGTTTTCTTCAAAATGCTCTGCTCTGTGTTCATTCACCTAAGAGTCTTGAGTATATGTTCAGATTCAGCGAGTAAGAAACACGTTTCTTCCAGGAGCTGCATTTGCATATTCAAGAGTGTACTGGAGTATAAGGTTTAAAGTGAAATATCTGGTTCTAAAACAAACACGGAGCCATCTAACAGAATGGTTGTCACTGTGTGCATTCAGCTTATTGAGATAAACTGTTGTTTCTATGCAGCAGTTTAGAAAAGATTTTTGTGCAGATTCTAAAACAGACATTCCCAGCAAAATACCGGCCTCTAAGAAATAGCAATAAGACTGCGTCTAAAACTCAAATAAAACGTTTCTTTCAAACTGCTGTGCTGTGTGTTCGTTCACCTAAGGGAGTTGAATCTATGTTTAGATTCAGCGACTTAGAAACACGTCTATTCTGGGAGCTGCGTTTGGCTATTCCAGAATGAATGGGAGTATATGCTGTAACTAGAAACACAGGCTTCTAAAACCAAAACGGAGCTAGCTAACAGAATGATTGTGAATGAGGGCATTCAACTTAACGAATTAAACTGCTCCACTTAAGCAGCAGTTTACAAACCATTTATATGGAAATTCTAAAAACAACATTTCCAGGAAAACACCAGCCTAAAAGCAATAGCAGTAACAGTGCATCTATAACATGGAAGAAATGTTTTTTTCAAACTCCTCTGCTGTGTGTTCATTCACCTAAGAGATTCAATATATGCTCAGATTCAGCGAGTTACAAACACGTTCCTTCCAGGAGCTGCGTTTGCATATATCAGAGTGTACTGGGGTACAAGATGTAAAGAGAAATATCTGATTATACTTAGAAACCCGATTCTTTTAGGAGCTGCGTTTGGATATTCCAGAGTGAATGAGAGTATATGCTGTAAAGAGAAATATCTGCTTCTAAATCCAAAACGCAGCTATCTAACAGAACGGTTGTCAATGTGTGCACTCAACTTCCAGAGTTAAACCCGTGTGTGGATTCAGCAGTCTGCAAACACCTTCTGTGCAGAGTCCCAAAACAGGCGTTTTCAGCCCATTACCGGCATATGGAAGAAACAGCAGTAAGCACAGGGAAATATCTGCTTCTAAATCCAAAACGCAGCTATCTAACAGAACGGTTGTCAATGTGTGCACTCAACTTCCAGAGTTAAACCCGTGTGTGGATTCAGCAGTCTGCAAACACTTTCTCTGCAGAGTCCCAAAACAGGCGTTTTCAGCCCATTACCGGCATATGGAAGAAACAGCAGTAAGCACAGGGAAATATCTGCTTCTAAATCCAAAACGCAGCTATCTAACAGAACGGTTGTCAATGTGTGCACTCAACTTCCAGAGTTAAACCCGTGTGTGGATTCAGCAGTCTGCAAACACTTTCTCTGCAGAGTCCCAAAACAGGCGTTTTCAGCCCATTACCGGCATATGGAAGAAACAGCAGTAAGCACAGGGAAATATCTGCTTCTAAATCCAAAACGCAGCTATCTAACAGAACGGTTGTCAATGTGTGCACTCAACTTCCAGAGTTAAACCCGTGTGTGGATTCAGCAGTCTGCAAACACTTTCTCTGCAGAGTCCCAAAACAGGCCTTTTCAGCCCATTACCGGCATATGGAAGAAACAGCAGTAAGCACAGGGAAATATCTGCTTCTAAATCCAAAACGCAGCTATCTAACAGAACGGTTGTCAATGTGTGCACTCAACTTCCAGAGTTAAACCCGTGTGTGGATTCAGCAGTCTGCAAACACTTTCTCTGCAGAGTCCCAAAACAGGCGTTTTCAGCCCATTACCGGCATATGGAAGAAACAGCAGTAAGCACAGGGAAATATCTGCTTCTAAATCCAAAACGCAGCTATCTAACAGAACGGTTGTCAATGTGTGCACTCAACTTCCAGAGTTAAACCCGTGTGTGGATTCAGCAGTCTGCAAACACTTTCTCTGCAGAGTCCCAAAACAGGCGTTTTCAGCCCATTACCGGCATATGGAAGAAACAGCAGTAAGCACAGGGAAATATCTGCTTCTAAATCCAAAACGCAGCTATCTAACAGAACGGTTGTCAATGTGTGCACTCAACTTCCAGAGTTAAACCCGTGTGTGGATTCAGCAGTCTGCAAACACTTTCTCTGCAGAGTCCCAAAACAGGCGTTTTCAGCCCATTACCGGCATATGGAAGAAACAGCAGTAAGCACAGGGAAATATCTGCTTCTAAATCCAAAACGCAGCTCTCTAACAGAACGGTTGTCAATGTGTGCACTCAACTTCCAGAGTTAAACCCGTGTGTGGATTCAGCAGTCTGCAAACACTTTCTCTGCAGAGTCCCAAAACAGGCGTTTTCAGCCCATTACCGGCATATGGAAGAAACAGCAGTAAGCACAGGGAAATATCTGCTTCTAAATCCAAAACGCAGCTATCTAACAGAACGGTTGTCAATGTGTGCACTCAACTTCCAGAGTTAAACCCGTGTGTGGATTCAGCAGTCTGCAAACACTTTCTCTGCAGAGTCCCAAAACAGGCGTTTTCAGCCCATTACCGGCATATGGAAGAAAAAGCAGTAAGCACAGGGAAATATCTGCTTCTAAATCCAAAACGCAGCTATCTAACAGAACGGTTGTCAATGTGTGCACTCAACTTCCAGAGTTAAACCCGTGTGTGGATTCAGCAGTCTGCAAACACTTTCTCTGCAGAGTCCCGAAACAGGCGTTTTCAGCCCATTACCGGCATATGGAAGAAACAGCAGTAAGCACAGGGAAATATCTGCTTCTAAATCCAAAACGCAGCTATCTAACAGAACGGTTGTCAATGTGTGCACTCAACTTCCAGAGTTAAACCCGTGTGTGGATTCAGCAGTCTGCAAACACTTTCTCTGCAGAGTCCCGAAACAGGCGTTTTCAGCCCATTACCGGCATATGGAAGAAACAGCAGTAAGCACAGGGAAATATCTGCTTCTAAATCCAAAACGCAGCTCTCTAACAGAACGGTTGTCAATGTGTGCACTCAACTTCCAGAGTTAAACCCGTGTGTGGATTCAGCAGTCTGCAAACACTTTCTCTGCAGAGTCCCAAAACAGGCGTTTTCAGCCCATTACCGGCATATGGAAGAAACAGCAGTAAGCACAGGGAAATATCTGCTTCTAAATCCAAAACGCAGCTATCTAACAGAACGGTTGTCAATGTGTGCACTCAACTTCCAGAGTTAAACCCGTGTGTGGATTCAGCAGTCTGCAAACACTTTCTCTGCAGAGTCCCGAAACAGGCGTTTTCAGCCCATTACCGGCATATGGAAGAAACAGCAGTAAGCACAGGGAAATATCTGCTTCTAAATCCAAAACGCAGCTATCTAACAGAACGGTTGTCAATGTGTGCACTCAACTTCCAGAGTTAAACCCGTGTGTGGATTCAGCAGTCTGCAAACACTTTCTCTGCAGAGTCCCAAAACAGGCGTTTTCAGCCCATTACCGGCATATGGAAGAAACAGCAGTAAGCACAGGGAAATATCTGCTTCTAAATCCAAAACGCAGCTATCTAACAGAACGGTTGTCAATGTGTGCACTCAACTTCCAGAGTTAAACCCGTGTGTGGATTCAGCAGTCTGCAAACACTTTCTCTGCAGAGTCCCAAAACAGGCGTTTTCAGCCCATTACCGGCATATGGAAGAAACAGCAGTAAGCACAGGGAAATATCTGCTTCTAAATCGAAAACGCAGCTATCTAACAGAACGGTTGTCAATGTGTGCACTCAACTTCCAGAGTTAAACCCGTGTGTGGATTCAGCAGTCTGCAAACACTTTCTCTGCAGAGTCCCAAAACAGGCGTTTTCAGCCCATTACCGGCATATGGAAGAAACAGCAGTAAGCACAGGGAAATATCTGCTTCTAAATCCAAAACGCAGCTATCTAACAGAACGGTTGTCAATGTGTGCACTCAACTTCCAGAGTTAAACCCGTGTGTGGATTCAGCAGTCTGCAAACACTTTCTCTGCAGAGTCCCAAAACAGGCGTTTTCAGCCCATTACCGGCATATGGAAGAAACAGCAGTAAGCACAGGGAAATATCTGCTTCTAAATCCAAAACGCAGCTCTCTAACAGAACGGTTGTCAATGTGTGCACTCAACTTCCAGAGTTAAACCCGTGTGTGGATTCAGCAGTCTGCAAACACTTTCTCTGCAGAGTCCCAAAACAGGCGTTTTCAGCCCATTACCGGCATATGGAAGAAACAGCAGTAAGCACAGGGAAATATCTGCTTCTAAATCCAAAACGCAGCTATCTAACAGAACGGTTGTCAATGTGTGCACTCAACTTCCAGAGTTAAACCCGTGTGTGGATTCAGCAGTCTGCAAACACTTTCTCTGCAGAGTCCCGAAACAGGCGTTTTCAGCCCATTACCGGCATATGGAAGAAACAGCAGTAAGCACAGGGAAATATCTGCTTCTAAATCCAAAACGCAGCTATCTAACAGAACGGTTGTCAATGTGTGCACTCAACTTCCAGAGTTAAACCCGTGTGTGGATTCAGCAGTCTGCAAACACTTTCTCTGCAGAGTCCCAAAACAGGCGTTTTCAGCCCATTACCGGCATATGGAAGAAACAGCAGTAAGCACAGGGAAATATCTGCTTCTAAATCCAAAACGCAGCTATCTAACAGAACGGTTGTCAATGTGTGCACTCAACTTCCAGAGTTAAACCCGTGTGTGGATTCAGCAGTCTGCAAACACTTTCTCTGCAGAGTCCCGAAACAGGCGTTTTCAGCCCATTACCGGCATATGGAAGAAACAGCAGTAAGCACAGGGAAATATCTGCTTCTAAATCCAAAACGCAGCTATCTAACAGAACGGTTGTCAATGTGTGCACTCAACTTCCAGAGTTAAACCCGTGTGTGGATTCAGCAGTCTGCAAACACTTTCTCTGCAGAGTCCCAAAACAGGCGTTTTCAGCCCATTACCGGCATATGGAAGAAACAGCAGTAAGCACAGGGAAATATCTGCTTCTAAATCCAAAACGCAGCTCTCTAACAGAACGGTTGTCAATGTGTGCACTCAACTTCCAGAGTTAAACCCGTGTGTGGATTCAGCAGTCTGCAAACACTTTCTCTGCAGAGTCCCAAAACAGGCGTTTTCAGCCCATTACCGGCATATGGAAGAAACAGCAGTAAGCACAGGGAAATATCTGCTTCTAAATCCAAAACGCAGCTATCTAACAGAACGGTTGTCAATGTGTGCACTCAACTTCCAGAGTTAAACCCGTGTGTGGATTCAGCAGTCTGCAAACACTTTCTCTGCAGAGTCCCAAAACAGGCGTTTTCAGCCCATTACCGGCATATGGAAGAAACAGCAGTAAGCACAGGGAAATATCTGCTTCTAAATCCAAAACGCAGCTCTCTAACAGAACGGTTGTCAATGTGTGCACTCAACTTCCAGAGTTAAACCCGTGTGTGGATTCAGCAGTCTGCAAACACTTTCTCTGCAGAGTCCCAAAACAGGCGTTTTCAGCCCATTACCGGCATATGGAAGAAACAGCAGTAAGCACAGGGAAATATCTGCTTCTAAATCCAAAACGCAGCTATCTAACAGAACGGTTGTCAATGTGTGCACTCAACTTCCAGAGTTAAACCCGTGTGTGGATTCAGCAGTCTGCAAACACTTTCTGTGCAGAGTCGCAAAACAGGCCTTTCCGGCCCAGTACCTACATATAAAAAAGAGCATTAAGACTGCGTCTAAAACTCAGAAGAAACCTTTCTTTCAAACTGCTCGGCCGTGTGTTCATTCATATAAGAGACTTGAATATATGTTCAGATTCAGCTAGTTAGCAACACGTTTCTTCCAGGAGCTGTGTTTGCCCATTCCAGAGTATACTGGAGTATAAGATGTAAAGACAAATGTCTCGTTCCAAAAGAAAAACGGATGATCTAATGGAATGGTTGTCAATGTGTGCATTCAACTTACTGAGCTAAACTGCTGTTTGTATGCAGCAGTTTAGAAAACATTTCTGTGTAGATTCTCAAACAGACATTTCCAGCAAAATACCGGCCTATAAGAAATAGCAGTAAGACTGCGTCTAAAACTCAGAGGGAACGTTTCTTTCAAACTGCTCTGCAGTGTGTTCGTTCACCAAAGGTCGTTGAATCTATGTTTGGATTCAGCGAGTTTGAAACACGTTTATTCTGGGAGCTGCATTTCGATATTCCAGAGTGTATGGGAGTAAATGCTGTAAAGAGAAATATCTGTTTCTAAAACCAAAACGGAGCTATCTAACAGAATGGTTGTGAATGTGTGCATTCAACTTAAAGGGTTAATCTGCTCTTCTTAGGCAGCAGTTTAGAAACCCTTTATATGCAAATTCTAAAATCAACATTTGCAGCAAAACACCAGCCTAAAAGAAGTAGCAGTAAGACTGCATCTATAACATAGAAGAAACGTTTTCTTCAAAATGCTCTGCTCTGTGTTCATTCACCTAAGAGTCTTGAGTATATGTTCAGATTCAGCGAGTAAGAAACACGTTTCTTCCAGGAGCTGCATTTGCATATTCAAGAGTGTACTGGAGTATAAGGTTTAAAGTGAAATATCTGGTTCTAAAACAAACACGGAGCCATCTAACAGAATGGTTGTCACTGTGTGCATTCAGCTTATTGAGATAAACTGTTGTTTCTATGCAGCAGTTTAGAAAAGATTTTTGTGCAGATTCTAAAACAGACATTCCCAGCAAAATACCGGCCTCTAAGAAATAGCAATAAGACTGCGTCTAAAACTCAAATAAAACGTTTCTTTCAAACTGCTGTGCTGTGTGTTCGTTCACCTAAGGGAGTTGAATCTATGTTTAGATTCAGCGACTTAGAAACACGTCTATTCTGGGAGCTGCGTTTGGCTATTCCAGAATGAATGGGAGTATATGCTGTAACTAGAAACACAGGCTTCTAAAACCAAAACGGAGCTAGCTAACAGAATGATTGTGAATGAGGGCATTCAACTTAACGAATTAAACTGCTCCACTTAAGCAGCAGTTTACAAACCATTTATATGGAAATTCTAAAAACAACATTTCCAGGAAAACACCAGCCTAAAAGCAATAGCAGTAACAGTGCATCTATAACATGGAAGAAATGTTTTTTTCAAACTCCTCTGCTGTGTGTTCATTCACCTAAGAGATTCAATATATGCTCAGATTCAGCGAGTTACAAACACGTTCCTTCCAGGAGCTGCGTTTGCATATATCAGAGTGTACTGGGGTACAAGATGTAAAGAGAAATATCTGATTATACTTAGAAACCCGATTCTTTTAGGAGCTGCGTTTGGATATTCCAGAGTGAATGAGAGTATATGCTGTAAAGAGAAATATCTGCTTCTAAATCCAAAACGCAGCTATCTAACAGAACGGTTGTCAATGTGTGCACTCAACTTCCAGAGTTAAACCCGTGTGTGGATTCAGCAGTCTGCAAACACCTTCTGTGCAGAGTCCCAAAACAGGCGTTTTCAGCCCATTACCGGCATATGGAAGAAACAGCAGTAAGCACAGGGAAATATCTGCTTCTAAATCCAAAACGCAGCTATCTAACAGAACGGTTGTCAATGTGTGCACTCAACTTCCAGAGTTAAACCCGTGTGTGGATTCAGCAGTCTGCAAACACTTTCTCTGCAGAGTCCCAAAACAGGCGTTTTCAGCCCATTACCGGCATATGGAAGAAACAGCAGTAAGCACAGGGAAATATCTGCTTCTAAATCCAAAACGCAGCTATCTAACAGAACGGTTGTCAATGTGTGCACTCAACTTCCAGAGTTAAACCCGTGTGTGGATTCAGCAGTCTGCAAACACTTTCTCTGCAGAGTCCCAAAACAGGCGTTTTCAGCCCATTACCGGCATATGGAAGAAACAGCAGTAAGCACAGGGAAATATCTGCTTCTAAATCCAAAACGCAGCTATCTAACAGAACGGTTGTCAATGTGTGCACTCAACTTCCAGAGTTAAACCCGTGTGTGGATTCAGCAGTCTGCAAACACTTTCTCTGCAGAGTCCCAAAACAGGCCTTTTCAGCCCATTACCGGCATATGGAAGAAACAGCAGTAAGCACAGGGAAATATCTGCTTCTAAATCCAAAACGCAGCTATCTAACAGAACGGTTGTCAATGTGTGCACTCAACTTCCAGAGTTAAACCCGTGTGTGGATTCAGCAGTCTGCAAACACTTTCTCTGCAGAGTCCCAAAACAGGCGTTTTCAGCCCATTACCGGCATATGGAAGAAACAGCAGTAAGCACAGGGAAATATCTGCTTCTAAATCCAAAACGCAGCTATCTAACAGAACGGTTGTCAATGTGTGCACTCAACTTCCAGAGTTAAACCCGTGTGTGGATTCAGCAGTCTGCAAACACTTTCTCTGCAGAGTCCCGAAACAGGCGTTTTCAGCCCATTACCGGCATATGGAAGAAACAGCAGTAAGCACAGGGAAATATCTGCTTCTAAATCCAAAACGCAGCTATCTAACAGAACGGTTGTCAATGTGTGCACTCAACTTCCAGAGTTAAACCCGTGTGTGGATTCAGCAGTCTGCAAACACTTTCTCTGCAGAGTCCCAAAACAGGCGTTTTCAGCCCATTACCGGCATATGGAAGAAACAGCAGTAAGCACAGGGAAATATCTGCTTCTAAATCCAAAACGCAGCTATCTAACAGAACGGTTGTCAATGTGTGCACTCAACTTCCAGAGTTAAACCCGTGTGTGGATTCAGCAGTCTGCAAACACTTTCTCTGCAGAGTCCCAAAACAGGCGTTTTCAGCCCATTACCGGCATATGGAAGAAACAGCAGTAAGCACAGGGAAATATCTGCTTCTAAATCCAAAACGCAGCTCTCTAACAGAACGGTTGTCAATGTGTGCACTCAACTTCCAGAGTGAAACCCGTGTGTGGATTCAGCAGTCTGCAAACACTTTCTCTGCAGAGTCCCAAAACAGGCGTTTTCAGCCCATTACCGGCATATGGAAGAAACAGCAGTAAGCACAGGGAAATATCTGCTTCTAAATCCAAAACGCAGCTATCTAACAGAACGGTTGTCAATGTGTGCACTCAACTTCCAGAGTTAAACCCGTGTGTGGATTCAGCAGTCTGCAAACACTTTCTCTGCAGAGTCCCAAAACAGGCGTTTTCAGCCCATTACCGGCATATGGAAGAAACAGCAGTAAGCACAGGGAAATATCTGCTTCTAAATCCAAAACGCAGCTATCTAACAGAACGGTTGTCAATGTGTGCACTCAACTTCCAGAGTTAAACCCGTGTGTGGATTCAGCAGTCTGCAAACACTTTCTGTGCAGAGTCCCGAAACAGGCGTTTTCAGCCCATTACCGGCATATGGAAGAAACAGCAGTAAGCACAGGGAAATATCTGCTTCTAAATCCAAAACGCAGCTCTCTAACAGAACGGTTGTCAATGTGTGCACTCAACTTCCAGAGTTAAACCCGTGTGTGGATTCAGCAGTCTGCAAACACTTTCTCTGCAGAGTCCCAAAACAGGCGTTTTCAGCCCATTACCGGCATATGGAAGAAACAGCAGTAAGCACAGGGAAATATCTGCTTCTAAATCCAAAACGCAGCTATCTAACAGAACGGTTGTCAATGTGTGCACTCAACTTCCAGAGTTAAACCCGTGTGTGGATTCAGCAGTCTGCAAACACTTTCTCTGCAGAGTCCCAAAACAGGCGTTTTCAGCCCATTACCGGCATATGGAAGAAACAGCAGTAAGCACAGGGAAATATCTGCTTCTAAATCCAAAACGCAGCTCTCTAACAGAACGGTTGTCAATGTGTGCACTCAACTTCCAGAGTTAAACCCGTGTGTGGATTCAGCAGTCTGCAAACACTTTCTCTGCAGAGTCCCAAAACAGGCGTTTTCAGCCCATTACCGGCATATGGAAGAAACAGCAGTAAGCACAGGGAAATATCTGCTTCTAAATCCAAAACGCAGCTATCTAACAGAACGGTTGTCAATGTGTGCACTCAACTTCCAGAGTTAAACCCGTGTGTGGATTCAGCAGTCTGCAAACACTTTCTCTGCAGAGTCCCAAAACAGGCGTTTTCAGCCCATTACCGGCATATGGAAGAAACAGCAGTAAGCACAGGGAAATATCTGCTTCTAAATCCAAAACGCAGCTATCTAACAGAACGGTTGTCAATGTGTGCACTCAACTTCCAGAGTTAAACCCGTGTGTGGATTCAGCAGTCTGCAAACACTTTCTCTGCAGAGTCCCGAAACAGGCGTTTTCAGCCCATTACCGGCATATGGAAGAAACAGCAGTAAGCACAGGGAAATATCTGCTTCTAAATCCAAAACGCAGCTATCTAACAGAACGGTTGTCAATGTGTGCACTCAACTTCCAGAGTTAAACCCGTGTGTGGATTCAGCAGTCTGCAAACACTTTCTCTGCAGAGTCCCAAAACAGGCGTTTTCAGCCCATTACCGGCATATGGAAGAAACAGCAGTAAGCACAGGGAAATATCTGCTTCTAAATCCAAAACGCAGCTATCTAACAGAACGGTTGTCAATGTGTGCACTCAACTTCCAGAGTTAAACCCGTGTGTGGATTCAGCAGTCTGCAAACACTTTCTCTGCAGAGTCCCGAAACAGGCGTTTTCAGCCCATTACCGGCATATGGAAGAAACAGCAGTAAGCACAGGGAAATATCTGCTTCTAAATCCAAAACGCAGCTATCTAACAGAACGGTTGTCAATGTGTGCACTCAACTTCCAGAGTTAAACCCGTGTGTGGATTCAGCAGTCTGCAAACACTTTCTCTGCAGAGTCCCAAAACAGGCGTTTTCAGCCCATTACCGGCATATGGAAGAAACAGCAGTAAGCACAGGGAAATATCTGCTTCTAAATCCAAAACGCAGCTCTCTAACAGAACGGTTGTCAATGTGTGCACTCAACTTCCAGAGTTAAACCCGTGTGTGGATTCAGCAGTCTGCAAACACTTTCTCTGCAGAGTCCCAAAACAGGCGTTTTCAGCCCATTACCGGCATATGGAAGAAACAGCAGTAAGCACAGGGAAATATCTGCTTCTAAATCCAAAACGCAGCTATCTAACAGAACGGTTGTCAATGTGTGCACTCAACTTCCAGAGTTAAACCCGTGTGTGGATTCAGCAGTCTGCAAACACTTTCTCTGCAGAGTCCCAAAACAGGCGTTTTCAGCCCATTACCGGCATATGGAAGAAACAGCAGTAAGCACAGGGAAATATCTGCTTCTAAATCCAAAACGCAGCTATCTAACAGAACGGTTGTCAATGTGTGCACTCAACTTCCAGAGGTAAACCCGTGTGTGGATTCAGCAGTCTGCAAACACTTTCTCTGCAGAGTCCCAAAACAGGCGTTTTCAGCCCATTACCGGCATATGGAAGAAACAGCAGTAAGCACAGGGAAATATCTGCTTCTAAATCCAAAACGCAGCTATCTAACAGAACGGTTGTCAATGTGTGCACTCAACTTCCAGAGTTAAACCCGTGTGTGGATTCAGCAGTCTGCAAACACTTTCTGTGCAGAGTCGCAAAACAGGCCTTTCCGGCCCAGTACCTACATATAAAAAAGAGCATTAAGACTGCGACTAAAACTCAGAAGAAACCTTTCTTTCAAACTGCTCGGCCGTGTGTTCATTCATATAAGAGACTTGAATATATGTTCAGATTCAGCTAGTTAGCAACACGTTTCTTCCAGGAGCTGTGTTTGCCCATTCCAGAGTATACTGGAGTATAAGATGTAAAGACAAATGTCTCGTTCCAAAAGAAAAACGGATGATCTAATGGAATGGTTGTCAATGTGTGCATTCAACTTACTGAGCTAAACTGCTGTTTGTATGCAGCAGTTTAGAAAACATTTCTGTGTAGATTCTCAAACAGACATTTCCAGCAAAATACCGGCCTATAAGAAATAGCAGTAAGACTGCGTCTAAAACTCAGAGGGAACGTTTCTTTCAAACTGCTCTGCAGTGTGTTCGTTCACCAAAGGTCGTTGAATCTATGTTTGGATTCAGCGAGTTTGAAACACGTTTATTCTGGGAGCTGCATTTCGATATTCCAGAGTGTATGGGAGTAAATGCTGTAAAGAGAAATATCTGTTTCTAAAACCAAAACGGAGCTATCTAACAGAATGGTTGTGAATGTGTGCATTCAACTTAAAGGGTTAATCTGCTCTTCTTAGGCAGCAGTTTAGAAACCCTTTATATGCAAATTCTAAAATCAACATTTGCAGCAAAACACCAGCCTAAAAGAAGTAGCAGTAAGACTGCATCTATAACATAGAAGAAACGTTTTCTTCAAAATGCTCTGCTCTGTGTTCATTCACCTAAGAGTCTTGAGTATATGTTCAGATTCAGCGAGTAAGAAACACGTTTCTTCCAGGAGCTGCATTTGCATATTCAAGAGTGTACTGGAGTATAAGGTTTAAAGTGAAATATCTGGTTCTAAAACAAACACGGAGCCATCTAACAGAATGGTTGTCACTGTGTGCATTCAGCTTATTGAGATAAACTGTTGTTTCTATGCAGCAGTTTAGAAAAGATTTTTGTGCAGATTCTAAAACAGACATTCCCAGCAAAATACCGGCCTCTAAGAAATAGCAATAAGACTGCGTCTAAAACTCAAATAAAACGTTTCTTTCAAACTGCTGTGCTGTGTGTTCGTTCACCTAAGGGAGTTGAATCTATGTTTAGATTCAGCGACTTAGAAACACGTCTATTCTGGGAGCTGCGTTTGGCTATTCCAGAATGAATGGGAGTATATGCTGTAACTAGAAACACAGGCTTCTAAAACCAAAACGGAGCTAGCTAACAGAATGATTGTGAATGAGGGCATTCAACTTAACGAATTAAACTGCTCCACTTAAGCAGCAGTTTACAAACCATTTATATGGAAATTCTAAAAACAACATTTCCAGGAAAACACCAGCCTAAAAGCAATAGCAGTAACAGTGCATCTATAACATGGAAGAAATGTTTTTTTCAAACTCCTCTGCTGTGTGTTCATTCACCTAAGAGATTCAATATATGCTCAGATTCAGCGAGTTACAAACACGTTTCTTCCAGGAGCTGCGTTTGCATATATCAGAGTGTACTGGGGTACAAGATATAAGAGAAATATCTGATTATACTTAGAAACCCGATTCTTTTAGGAGCTGCGTTTGGATATTCCAGAGTGAATGAGAGTATATGCTGTAAAGAGAAATATCTGCTTCTAAATCCAAAACGCAGCTATCTAACAGAACGGTTGTTAATGTGTGCACTCAACTTCCAGAGTTAAACCCGTGTGTGGATTCAGCAGTCTGCAAACACCTTCTGTGCAGAGTCCCAAAACAGGCGTTTTCAGCCCATTACCGGCATATGGAAGAAACAGCAGTAAGCACAGGGAAATATCTGCTTCTAAATCCAAAACGCAGCTATCTAACAGAACGGTTGTCAATGTGTGCACTCAACTTCCAGAGTTAAACCCGTGTGTGGATTCAGCAGTCTGCAAACACTTTCTCTGCAGAGTCCCAAAACAGGCGTTTTCAGCCCATTACCGGCATATGGAAGAAACAGCAGTAAGCACAGGGAAATATCTGCTTCTAAATCCAAAACGCAGCTCTCTAACAGAACGGTTGTCAATGTGTGCACTCAACTTCCAGAGTTAAACCCGTGTGTGGATTCAGCAGTCTGCAAACACTTTCTCTGCAGAGTCCCGAAACAGGCGTTTTCAGCCCATTACCGGCATATGGAAGAAACAGCAGTAAGCACAGGGAAATATCTGCTTCTAAATCCAAAACGCAGCTATCTAACAGAACGGTTGTCAATGTGTGCACTCAACTTCCAGAGTTAAACCCGTGTGTGGATTCAGCAGTCTGCAAACACTTTCTCTGCAGAGTCCGGAAACAGGCGTTTTCAGCCCATTACCGGCATATGGAAGAAACAGCAGTAAGCCCAGGGAAATATCTGCTTCTAAATCCAAAACGCAGCTATCTAACAGAACGGTTGTCAATGTGTGCACTCAACTTCCAGAGTTAAACCCGTGTGTGGATTCAGCAGTCTGCAAACACTTTCTCTGCAGAGTCCCAAAACAGGCGTTTTCAGCCCATTACCGGCATATGGAAGAAACAGCAGTAAGCACAGGGAAATATCTGCTTCTAAATCCAAAACGCAGCTATCTAACAGAACGGTTGTCAATGTGTGCACTCAACTTCCAGAGTTAAACCCGTGTGTGGATTCAGCAGTCTGCAAACACTTTCTCTGCAGAGTCCCAAAACAGGCGTTTTCAGCCCATTACCGGCATATGGAAGAAACAGCAGTAAGCCCAGGGAAATATCTGCTTCTAAATCCAAAACGCAGCTATCTAACAGAACGGTTGTCAATGTGTGCACTCAACTTCCAGAGTTAAACCCGTGTGTGGATTCAGCAGTCTGCAAACACTTTCTCTGCAGAGTCCCAAAACAGGCGTTTTCAGCCCATTACCGGCATATGGAAGAAACAGCAGTAAGCACAGGGAAATATCTGCTTCTAAATCCAAAACGCAGCTATCTAACAGAACGGTTGTCAATGTGTGCACTCAACTTCCAGAGTTAAACCCGTGTGTGGATTCAGCAGTCTGCAAACACTTTCTCTGCAGAGTCCCAAAACAGGCGTTTTCAGCCCATTACCGGCATATGGAAGAAACAGCAGTAAGCACAGGGAAATATCTGCTTCTAAATCCAAAACGCAGCTATCTAACAGAACGGTTGTCAATGTGTGCACTCAACTTCCAGAGTTAAACCCGTGTGTGGATTCAGCAGTCTGCAAACACTTTCTCTGCAGAGTCCCAAAACAGGCGTTTTCAGCCCATTACCGGCATATGGAAGAAACAGCAGTAAGCACAGAGAAATATCTGCTTCTAAATCCAAAACGCAGCTATCTAACAGAACGGTTGTCAATGTGTGCACTCAACTTCCAGAGTTAAACCCGTGTGTGGATTCAGCAGTCTGCAAACACTTTCTCTGCAGAGTCCCAAAACAGGCGTTTTCAGCCCATTACCGGCATATGGAAGAAACAGCAGTAAGCACAGGGAAATATCTGCTTCTAAATCCAAAACGCAGCTATCTAACAGAACGGTTGTCAATGTGTGCACTCAACTTCCAGAGTTAAACCCGTGTGTGGATTCAGCAGTCTGCAAACACTTTCTCTGCAGAGTCCCAAAACAGGCGTTTTCAGCCCATTACCGGCATATGGAAGAAACAGCAGTAAGCACAGGGAAATATCTGCTTCTAAATCCAAAACGCAGCTATCTAACAGAACGGTTGTCAATGTGTGCACTCAACTTCCAGAGTTAAACCCGTGTGTGGATTCAGCAGTCTGCAAACACTTTCTGTGCAGAGTCGCAAAACAGGCCTTTCCGGCCCAGTACCTACATATAAAAAAGAGCATTAAGACTGCGACTAAAACTCAGAAGAAACCTTTCTTTCAAACTGCTCGGCCGTGTGTTCATTCATATAAGAGACTTGAATATATGTTCAGATTCAGCTAGTTAGCAACACGTTTCTTCCAGGAGCTGTGTTTGCCCATTCCAGAGTATACTGGAGTATAAGATGTAAAGACAAATGTCTCGTTCCAAAAGAAAAACGGATGATCTAATGGAATGGTTGTCAATGTGTGCATTCAACTTACTGAGCTAAACTGCTGTTTGTATGCAGCAGTTTAGAAAACATTTCTGTGTAGATTCTCAAACAGACATTTCCAGCAAAATACCGGCCTATAAGAAATAGCAGTAAGACTGCGTCTAAAACTCAGAGGGAACGTTTCTTTCAAACTGCTCTGCAGTGTGTTCGTTCACCAAAGGTCGTTGAATCTATGTTTGGATTCAGCGAGTTTGAAACACGTTTATTCTGGGAGCTGCATTTCGATATTCCAGAGTGTATGGGAGTAAATGCTGTAAAGAGAAATATCTGTTTCTAAAACCAAAACGGAGCTATCTAACAGAATGGTTGTGAATGTGTGCATTCAACTTAAAGGGTTAATCTGCTCTTCTTAGGCAGCAGTTTAGAAACCCTTTATATGCAAATTCTAAAATCAACATTTGCAGCAAAACACCAGCCTAAAAGAAGTAGCAGTAAGACTGCATCTATAACATAGAAGAAACGTTTTCTTCAAAATGCTCTGCTCTGTGTTCATTCACCTAAGAGTCTTGAGTATATGTTCAGATTCAGCGAGTAAGAAACACGTTTCTTCCAGGAGCTGCATTTGCATATTCAAGAGTGTACTGGAGTATAAGGTTTAAAGTGAAATATCTGGTTCTAAAACAAACACGGAGCCATCTAACAGAATGGTTGTCACTGTGTGCATTCAGCTTATTGAGATAAACTGTTGTTTCTATGCAGCAGTTTAGAAAAGATTTTTGTGCAGATTCTAAAACAGACATTCCCAGCAAAATACCGGCCTCTAAGAAATAGCAATAAGACTGCGTCTAAAACTCAAATAAAACGTTTCTTTCAAACTGCTGTGCTGTGTGTTCGTTCACCTAAGGGAGTTGAATCTATGTTTAGATTCAGCGACTTAGAAACACGTCTATTCTGGGAGCTGCGTTTGGCTATTCCAGAATGAATGGGAGTATATGCTGTAACTAGAAACACAGGCTTCTAAAACCAAAACGGAGCTAGCTAACAGAATGATTGTGAATGAGGGCATTCAACTTAACGAATTAAACTGCTCCACTTAAGCAGCAGTTTACAAACCATTTATATGGAAATTCTAAAAACAACATTTCCAGGAAAACACCAGCCTAAAAGCAATAGCAGTAACAGTGCATCTATAACATGGAAGAAATGTTTTTTTCAAACTCCTCTGCTGTGTGTTCATTCACCTAAGAGATTCAATATATGCTCAGATTCAGCGAGTTACAAACACGTTTCTTCCAGGAGCTGCGTTTGCATATATCAGAGTGTACTGGGGTACAAGATATAAGAGAAATATCTGATTATACTTAGAAACCCGATTCTTTTAGGAGCTGCGTTTGGATATTCCAGAGTGAATGAGAGTATATGCTGTAAAGAGAAATATCTGCTTCTAAATCCAAAACGCAGCTATCTAACAGAACGGTTGTCAATGTGTGCACTCAACTTCCAGAGTTAAACCCGTGTGTGGATTCAGCAGTCTGCAAACACCTTCTGTGCAGAGTCCCAAAACAGGCGTTTTCAGCCCATTACCGGCATATGGAAGAAACAGCAGTAAGCACAGGGAAATATCTGCTTCTAAATCCAAAACGCAGCTATCTAACAGAACGGTTGTCAATGTGTGCACTCAACTTCCAGAGTTAAACCCGTGTGTGGATTCAGCAGTCTGCAAACACTTTCTCTGCAGAGTCCCAAAACAGGCGTTTTCAGCCCATTACCGGCATATGGAAGAAACAGCAGTAAGCACAGGGAAATATCTGCTTCTAAATCCAAAACGCAGCTATCTAACAGAACGGTTGTCAATGTGTGCACTCAACTTCCAGAGTTAAACCCGTGTGTGGATTCAGCAGTCTGCAAACACTTTCTCTGCAGAGTCCCAAAACAGGCGTTTTCAGCCCATTACCGGCATATGGAAGAAACAGCAGTAAGCACAGGGAAATATCTGCTTCTAAATCCAAAACGCAGCTATCTAACAGAACGGTTGTCAATGTGTGCACTCAACTTCCAGAGTTAAACCCGTGTGTGGATTCAGCAGTCTGCAAACACTTTCTCTGCAGAGTCCCAAAACAGGCCTTTTCAGCCCATTACCGGCATATGGAAGAAACAGCAGTAAGCACAGGGAAATATCTGCTTCTAAATCCAAAACGCAGCTATCTAACAGAACGGTTGTCAATGTGTGCACTCAACTTCCAGAGTTAAACCCGTGTGTGGATTCAGCAGTCTGCAAACACTTTCTCTGCAGAGTCCCAAAACAGGCGTTTTCAGCCCATTACCGGCATATGGAAGAAACAGCAGTAAGCACAGGGAAATATCTGCTTCTAAATCCAAAACGCAGCTATCTAACAGAACGGTTGTCAATGTGTGCACTCAACTTCCAGAGTTAAACCCGTGTGTGGATTCAGCAGTCTGCAAACACTTTCTCTGCAGAGTCCCAAAACAGGCGTTTTCAGCCCATTACCGGCATATGGAAGAAACAGCAGTAAGCACAGGGAAATATCTGCTTCTAAATCCAAAACGCAGCTATCTAACAGAACGGTTGTCAATGTGTGCACTCAACTTCCAGAGTTAAACCCGTGTGTGGATTCAGCAGTCTGCAAACACTTTCTCTGCAGAGTCCCAAAACAGGCGTTTTCAGCCCATTACTGGCATATGGAAGAAACAGCAGTAAGCACAGGGAAATATCTGCTTCTAAATCCAAAACGCAGCTATCTAACAGAACGGTTGTCAATGTGTGCACTCAACTTCCAGAGTTAAACCCGTGTGTGGATTCAGCAGTCTGCAAACACTTTCTCTGCAGAGTCCCAAAACAGGCGTTTTCAGCCCATTACCGGCATATGGAAGAAACAGCAGTAAGCACAGGGAAATATCTGCTTCTAAATCCAAAACGCAGCTATCTAACAGAACGGTTGTCAATGTGTTCACTCAACTTCCAGAGTTAAACCCGTGTGTGGATTCAGCAGTCTGCAAACACTTTCTCTGCAGAGTCCCAAAACAGGCCTTTTCAGCCCATTACCGGCATATGGAAGAAGCAGCAGTAAGCACAGGGAAATATCTGCTTCTAAATCCAAAACGCAGCTCTCTAACAGAACGGTTGTCAATGTGTGCACTCAACTTCCAGAGTTAAACCCGTGTGTGGATTCAGCAGTCTGCAAACACTTTCTCTGCAGAGTCCCAAAACAGGCGTTTTCAGCCCATTACCGGCATATGGAAGAAACAGCAGTAAGCACAGGGAAATATCTGCTTCTAAATCCAAAACGCAGCTATCTAACAGAACGGTTGTCAATGTGTGCACTCAACTTCCAGAGTTAAACCCGTGTGTGGATTCAGCAGTCTGCAAACACTTTCTCTGCAGAGTCCCAAAACAGGCATTTTCAGCCCATTACCGGCATATGGAAGAAACAGCAGTAAGCACAGGGAAATATCTGCTTCTAAATCCAAAACGCAGCTATCTAACAGAACGGTTGTCAATGTGTGCACTCAACTTCCAGAGTTAAACCCGTGTGTGGATTCAGCAGTCTGCAAACACTTTCTCTGCAGAGTCCCAAAACAGGCGTTTTCAGCCCATTACCGGCATATGGAAGAAACAGCAGTAAGCACAGGGAAATATCTGCTTCTAAATCCAAAACGCAGCTATCTAACAGAACGGTTGTCAATGTGTGCACTCAACTTCCAGAGTTAAACCCGTGTGTGGATTCAGCAGTCTGCAAACACTTTCTCTGCAGAGTCCCAAAACAGGCGTTTTCAGCCCATTACCGGCATATGGAAGAAACAGCAGTAAGCACAGGGAAATATCTGCTTCTAAATCCAAAACGCAGCTATCTAACAGAACGGTTGTCAATGTGTGCACTCAACTTCCAGAGTTAAACCCGTGTGTGGATTCAGCAGTCTGCAAACACTTTCTCTGCAGAGTCCCAAAACAGGCGTTTTCAGCCCATTACCGGCATATGGAAGAAACAGCAGTAAGCACAGGGAAATATCTGCTTCTAAATCCAAAACGCAGCTATCTAACAGAACGGTTGTCAATGTGTGCACTCAACTTCCAGAGTTAAACCCGTGTGTGGATTCAGCAGTCTGCAAACACTTTCTCTGCAGAGTCCCAAAACAGGCGTTTTCAGCCCATTACCGGCATATGGAAGAAACAGCAGTAAGCACAGGGAAATATCTGCTTCTAAATCCAAAACGCAGCTATCTAACAGAACGGTTGTCAATGTGTGCACTCAACTTCCAGAGTTAAACCCGTGTGTGGATTCAGCAGTCTGCAAACACTTTCTCTGCAGAGTCCCAAAACAGGCGTTTTCAGCCCATTACCGGCATGTGGAAGAAACAGCAGTAAGCACAGGGAAATATCTGCTTCTAAATCCAAAACGCAGCTCTCTAACAGAACGGTTGTCAATGTGTGCACTCAACTTCCAGAGTTAAACCCGTGTGTGGATTCAGCAGTCTGCAAACACTTTCTCTGCAGAGTCCCAAAACAGGCGTTTTCAGCCCATTACCGGCATATGGAAGAAACAGCAGTAAGCACAGGGAAATATCTGCTTCTAAATCCAAAACGCAGCTATCTAACAGAACGGTTGTCAATGTGTGCACTCAACTTCCAGAGTTAAACCCGTGTGTGGATTCAGCAGTCTGCAAACACTTTCTCTGCAGAGTCCCAAAACAGGCCTTTTCAGCCCATTACCGGCATATGGAAGAAGCAGCAGTAAGCACAGGGAAATATCTGCTTCTAAATCCAAAACGCAGCTATCTAACAGAACGGTTGTCAATGTGTGCACTCAACTTCCAGAGTTAAACCCGTGTGTGGATTCAGCAGTCTGCAAACACTTTCTCTGCAGAGTCCCAAAACAGGCGTTTTCAGCCCATTACCGGCATATGGAAGAAACAGCAGTAAGCACAGGGAAATATCTGCTTCTAAATCCAAAACGCAGCTATCTAACAGAACGGTTGTCAATGTGTGCACTCAACTTCCAGAGTTAAACCCGTGTGTGGATTCAGCAGTCTGCAAACACTTTCTCTGCAGAGTCCCAAAACAGGCGTTTTCAGCCCATTACCGGCATATGGAAGAAACAGCAGTAAGCACAGGGAAATATCTGCTTCTAAATCCAAAACGCAGCTCTCTAACAGAACGGTTGTCAATGTGTTCACTCAACTTCCAGAGTTAAACCCGTGTGTGGATTCAGCAGTCTGCAAACACTTTCTCTGCAGAGTCCCAAAACAGGCCTTTTCAGCCCATTACCGGCATATGGAAGAAGCAGCAGTAAGCACAGGGAAATATCTGCTTCTAAATCCAAAACGCAGCTATCTAACAGAACGGTTGTCAATGTGTGCACTCAACTTCCAGAGTTAAACCCGTGTGTGGATTCAGCAGTCTGCAAACACTTTCTCTGCAGAGTCCCAAAACAGGCGTTTTCAGCCCATTACCGGCATATGGAAGAAACAGCAGTAAGCACAGGGAAATATCTGCTTCTAAATCCAAAACGCAGCTATCTAACAGAACGGTTGTCAATGTGTGCACTCAACTTCCAGAGTTAAACCCGTGTGTGGATTCAGCAGTCTGCAAACACTTTCTCTGCAGAGTCCCAAAACAGGCGTTTTCAGCCCATTACCGGCATATGGAAGAAACAGCAGTAAGCACAGGGAAATATCTGCTTCTAAATCCAAAACGCAGCTATCTAACAGAACGGTTGTCAATGTGTGCACTCAACTTCCAGAGTTAAACCCGTGTGTGGATTCAGCAGTCTGCAAACACTTTCTCTGCAGAGTCCCAAAACAGGCCTTTTCAGCCCATTACCGGCATATGGAAGAAACAGCAGTAAGCACAGGGAAATATCTGCTTCTAAATCCAAAACGCAGCTATCTAACAGAACGGTTGTCAATGTGTGCACTCAACTTCCAGAGTTAAACCCGTGTGTGGATTCAGCAGTCTGCAAACACTTTCTCTGCAGAGTCCCAAAACAGGCGTTTTCAGCCCATTACCGGCATATGGAAGAAACAGCAGTAAGCACAGGGAAATATCTGCTTCTAAATCCAAAACGCAGCTATCTAACAGAACGGTTGTCAATGTGTGCACTCAACTTCCAGAGTTAAACCCGTGTGTGGATTCAGCAGTCTGCAAACACTTTCTCTGCAGAGTCCCAAAACAGGCGTTTTCAGCCCATTACCGGCATATGGAAGAAACAGCAGTAAGCACAGGGAAATATCTGCTTCTAAATCCAAAACGCAGCTATCTAACAGAACGGTTGTCAATGTGTGCACTCAACTTCCAGAGTTAAACCCGTGTGTGGATTCAGCAGTCTGCAAACACTTTCTCTGCAGAGTCCCAAAACAGGCGTTTTCAGCCCATTACCGGCATATGGAAGAAACAGCAGTAAGCACAGGGAAATATCTGCTTCTAAATCCAAAACGCAGCTATCTAACAGAACGGTTGTCAATGTGTGCACTCAACTTCCAGAGTTAAACCCGTGTGTGGATTCAGCAGTCTGCAAACACTTTCTCTGCAGAGTCCCAAAACAGGCGTTTTCAGCCCATTACCGGCATATGGAAGAAACAGCAGTAAGCACAGGGAAATATCTGCTTCTAAATCCAAAACGCAGCTATCTAACAGAACGGTTGTCAATGTGTGCACTCAACTTCCAGAGTTAAACCCGTGTGTGGATTCAGCAGTCTGCAAACACTTTCTCTGCAGAGTCCCAAAACAGGCGTTTTCAGCCCATTACCGGCATATGGAAGAAACAGCAGTAAGCACAGGGAAATATCTGCTTCTAAATCCAAAACGCAGCTCTCTAACAGAACGGTTGTCAATGTGTGCACTCAACTTCCAGAGTTAAACCCGTGTGTGGATTCAGCAGTCTGCAAACACTTTCTCTGCAGAGTCCCAAAACAGGCGTTTTCAGCCCATTACCGGCATATGGAAGAAACAGCAGTAAGCACAGGGAAATATCTGCTTCTAAATCCAAAACGCAGCTATCTAACAGAACGGTTGTCAATGTGTGCACTCAACTTCCAGAGTTAAACCCGTGTGTGGATTCAGCAGTCTGCAAACACTTTCTCTGCAGAGTCCCAAAACAGGCGTTTTCAGCCCATTACCGGCATATGGAAGAAACAGCAGTAAGCACAGGGAAATATCTGCTTCTAAATCCAAAACGCAGCTCTCTAACAGAACGGTTGTCAATGTGTGCACTCAACTTCCAGAGTTAAACCCGTGTGTGGATTCAGCAGTCTGCAAACACTTTCTCTGCAGAGTCCCAAAACAGGCGTTTTCAGCCCATTACCGGCATATGGAAGAAACAGCAGTAAGCACAGGGAAATATCTGCTTCTAAATCCAAAACGCAGCTATCTAACAGAACGGTTGTCAATGTGTGCACTCAACTTCCAGAGTTAAACCCGTGTGTGGATTCAGCAGTCTGCAAACACTTTCTCTGCAGAGTCCCAAAACAGGCGTTTTCAGCCCATTACCGGCATATGGAAGAAACAGCAGTAAGCACAGGGAAATATCTGCTTCTAAATCCAAAACGCAGCTCTCTAACAGAACGGTTGTCAATGTGTGCACTCAACTTCCAGAGTTAAACCCGTGTGTGGATTCAGCAGTCTGCAAACACTTTCTCTGCAGAGTCCCAAAACAGGCGTTTTCAGCCCATTACCGGCATATGGAAGAAACAGCAGTAAGCACAGGGAAATATCTGCTTCTAAATCCAAAACGCAGCTATCTAACAGAACGGTTGTCAATGTGTGCACTCAACTTCCAGAGTTAAACCCGTGTGTGGATTCAGCAGTCTGCAAACACTTTCTCTGCAGAGTCCCAAAACAGGCGTTTTCAGCCCATTACCGGCATATGGAAGAAACAGCAGTAAGCACAGGGAAATATCTGCTTCTAAATCCAAAACGCAGCTCTCTAACAGAACGGTTGTCAATGTGTGCACTCAACTTCCAGAGTTAAACCCGTGTGTGGATTCAGCAGTCTGCAAACACTTTCTCTGCAGAGTCCCAAAACAGGCGTTTTCAGCCCATTACCGGCATATGGAAGAAACAGCAGTAAGCACAGGGAAATATCTGCTTCTAAATCCAAAACGCAGCTATCTAACAGAACGGTTGTCAATGTGTGCACTCAACTTCCAGAGTTAAACCCGTGTGTGGATTCAGCAGTCTGCAAACACTTTCTCTGCAGAGTCCCAAAACAGGCGTTTTCAGCCCATTACCGGCATATGGAAGAAACAGCAGTAAGCACAGGGAAATATCTGCTTCTAAATCCAAAACGCAGCTATCTAACAGAACGGTTGTCAATGTGTGCACTCAACTTCCAGAGTTAAACCCGTGTGTGGATTCAGCAGTCTGCAAACACTTTCTCTGCAGAGTCCCAAAACAGGCGTTTTCAGCCCATTACCGGCATATGGAAGAAACAGCAGTAAGCACAGGGAAATATCTGCTTCTAAATCCAAAACGCAGCTATCTAACAGAACGGTTGTCAATGTGTGCACTCAACTTCCAGAGTTAAACCCGTGTGTGGATTCAGCAGTCTGCAAACACTTTCTCTGCAGAGTCCCAAAACAGGCGTTTTCAGCCCATTACCGGCATATGGAAGAAACAGCAGTAAGCACAGGGAAATATCTGCTTCTAAATCCAAAACGCAGCTATCTAACAGAACGGTTGTCAATGTGTGCACTCAACTTCCAGAGTTAAACCCGTGTGTGGATTCAGCAGTCTGCAAACACTTTCTCTGCAGAGTCCCAAAACAGGCGTTTTCAGCCCATTACCGGCATATGGAAGAAACAGCAGTAAGCACAGGGAAATATCTGCTTCTAAATCCAAAACGCAGCTATCTAACAGAACGGTTGTCAATGTGTGCACTCAACTTCCAGAGTTAAACCCGTGTGTGGATTCAGCAGTCTGCAAACACCTTCTGTGCAGAGTCCCAAAACAGGCGTTTTCAGCCCATTACCGGCATATGGAAGAAACAGCAGTAAGCACAGGGAAATATCTGCTTCTAAATCCAAAACGCAGCTATCTAACAGAACGGTTGTCAATGTGTGCACTCAACTTCCAGAGTTAAACCCGTGTGTGGATTCAGCAGTCTGCAAACACTTTCTCTGCAGAGTCCCAAAACAGGCGTTTTCAGCCCATTACCGGCATATGGAAGAAACAGCAGTAAGCACAGGGAAATATCTGCTTCTAAATCCAAAACGCAGCTATCTAACAGAACGGTTGTCAATGTGTGCACTCAACTTCCAGAGTTAAACCCGTGTGTGGATTCAGCAGTCTGCAAACACTTTCTCTGCAGAGTCCCAAAACAGGCGTTTTCAGCCCATTACCGGCATATGGAAGAAACAGCAGTAAGCACAGGGAAATATCTGCTTCTAAATCCAAAACGCAGCTATCTAACAGAACGGTTGTCAATGTGTGCACTCAACTTCCAGAGTTAAACCCGTGTGTGGATTCAGCAGTCTGCAAACACTTTCTCTGCAGAGTCCCAAAACAGGCGTTTTCAGCCCATTACCGGCATATGGAAGAAACAGCAGTAAGCACAGGGAAATATCTGCTTCTAAATCCAAAACGCAGCTATCTAACAGAACGGTTGTCAATGTGTGCACTCAACTTCCAGAGTTAAACCCGTGTGTGGATTCAGCAGTCTGCAAACACTTTGTCTGCAGAGTCCCAAAACAGGCGTTTTCAGCCCATTACCGGCATATGGAAGAAACAGCAGTAAGCACAGGGAAATATCTGCTTCTAAATCCAAAACGCAGCTATCTAACAGAACGGTTGTCAATGTGTGCACTCAACTTCCAGAGTTAAACCCGTGTGTGGATTCAGCAGTCTGCAAACACTTTCTCTGCAGAGTCCCAAAACAGGCGTTTTCAGCCCATTACCGGCATATGGAAGAAACAGCAGTAAGCACAGGGAAATATCTGCTTCTAAATCCAAAACGCAGCTCTCTAACAGAACGGTTGTCAATGTGTGCACTCAACTTCCAGAGTTAAACCCGTGTGTGGATTCAGCAGTCTGCAAACACTTTCTCTGCAGAGTCCCAAAACAGGCCTTTTCAGCCCATTACCGGCATATGGAAGAAGCAGCAGTAAGCACAGGGAAATATCTGCTTCTAAATCCAAAACGCAGCTATCTAACAGAACGGTTGTCAATGTGTGCACTCAACTTCCAGAGTTAAACCCGTGTGTGGATTCAGCAGTCTGCAAACACTTTCTCTGCAGAGTCCCAAAACAGGCGTTTTCAGCCCATTACCGGCATATGGAAGAAGCAGCAGTAAGCACAGGGAAATATCTGCTTCTAAATCCAAAACGCAGCTATCTAACAGAACGGTTGTCAATGTGTGCACTCAACTTCCAGAGTTAAACCCGTGTGTGGATTCAGCAGTCTGCAAACACTTTCTCTGCAGAGTCCCAAAACAGGCGTTTTCAGCCCATTACCGGCATATGGAAGAAACAGCAGTAAGCACAGGGAAATATCTGCTTCTAAATCCAAAACGCAGCTCTCTAACAGAACGGTTGTCAATGTGTTCACTCAACTTCCAGAGTTAAACCCGTGTGTGGATTCAGCAGTCTGCAAACACTTTCTCTGCAGAGTCCCAAAACAGGCCTTTTCAGCCCATTACCGGCATATGGAAGAAGCAGCAGTAAGCACAGGGAAATATCTGCTTCTAAATCCAAAACGCAGCTATCTAACAGAACGGTTGTCAATGTGTGCACTCAACTTCCAGAGTTAAACCCGTGTGTGGATTCAGCAGTCTGCAAACACTTTCTCTGCAGAGTCCCAAAACAGGCGTTTTCAGCCCATTACCGGCATATGGAAGAAACAGCAGTAAGCACAGGGAAATATCTGCTTCTAAATCCAAAACGCAGCTATCTAACAGAACGGTTGTCAATGTGTGCACTCAACTTCCAGAGTTAAACCCGTGTGTGGATTCAGCAGTCTGCAAACACTTTCTCTGCAGAGTCCCAAAACAGGCGTTTTCAGCCCATTACCGGCATATGGAAGAAACAGCAGTAAGCACAGGGAAATATCTGCTTCTAAATCCAAAACGCAGCTATCTAACAGAACGGTTGTCAATGTGTGCACTCAACTTCCAGAGTTAAACCCGTGTGTGGATTCAGCAGTCTGCAAACACTTTCTCTGCAGAGTCCCAAAACAGGCGTTTTCAGCCCATTACCGGCATATGGAAGAAACAGCAGTAAGCACAGGGAAATATCTGCTTCTAAATCCAAAACGCAGCTATCTAACAGAACGGTTGTCAATGTGTGCACTCAACTTCCAGAGTTAAACCCGTGTGTGGATTCAGCAGTCTGCAAACACTTTCTCTGCAGAGTCCCAAAACAGGCGTTTTCAGCCCATTACCGGCATATGGAAGAAACAGCAGTAAGCACAGGGAAATATCTGCTTCTAAATCCAGAACGCAGCTATCTAACAGAACGGTTGTCAATGTGTGCACTCAACTTCCAGAGTTAAACCCGTGTGTGGATTCAGCAGTCTGCAAACACTTTCTCTGCAGAGTCCCAAAACAGGCGTTTTCAGCCCATTACCGGCATATGGAAGAAACAGCAGTAAGCACAGGGAAATATCTGCTTCTAAATCCAAAACGCAGCTATCTAACAGAACGGTTGTCAATGTGTGCACTCAACTTCCAGAGTTAAACCCGTGTGTGGATTCAGCAGTCTGCAAACACTTTCTCTGCAGAGTCCCAAAACAGGCGTTTTCAGCCCATTACCGGCATATGGAAGAAACAGCAGTAAGCACAGGGAAATATCTGCTTCTAAATCCAAAACGCAGCTCTCTAACAGAACGGTTGTCAATGTGTGCACTCAACTTCCAGAGTTAAACCCGTGTGTGGATTCAGCAGTCTGCAAACACTTTCTCTGCAGAGTCCCAAAACAGGCGTTTTCAGCCCATTACCGGCATATGGAAGAAACAGCAGTAAGCACAGGGAAATATCTGCTTCTAAATCCAAAACGCAGCTCTCTAACAGAACGGTTGTCAATGTGTGCACTCAACTTCCAGAGTTAAACCCGTGTGTGGATTCAGCAGTCTGCAAACACTTTCTCTGCAGAGTCCCAAAACAGGCGTTTTCAGCCCATTACCGGCATATGGAAGAAACAGCAGTAAGCACAGGGAAATATCTGCTTCTAAATCCAAAACGCAGCTATCTAACAGAACGGTTGTCAATGTGTGCACTCAACTTCCAGAGTTAAACCCGTGTGTGGATTCAGCAGTCTGCAAACACTTTCTCTGCAGAGTCCCAAAACAGGCGTTTTCAGCCCATTACCGGCATATGGAAGAAACAGCAGTAAGCACAGGGAAATATCTGCTTCTAAATCCAAAACGCAGCTCTCTAACAGAACGGTTGTCAATGTGTGCACTCAACTTCCAGAGTTAAACCCGTGTGTGGATTCAGCAGTCTGCAAACACTTTCTCTGCAGAGTCCCAAAACAGGCGTTTTCAGCCCATTACCGGCATATGGAAGAAACAGCAGTAAGCACAGGGAAATATCTGCTTCTAAATCCAAAACGCAGCTCTCTAACAGAACGGTTGTCAATGTGTGCACTCAACTTCCAGAGTTAAACCCGTGTGTGGATTCAGCAGTCTGCAAACACTTTCTCTGCAGAGTCCCAAAACAGGCGTTTTCAGCCCATTACCGGCATATGGAAGAAACAGCAGTAAGCACAGGGAAATATCTGCTTCTAAATCCAAAACGCAGCTATCTAACAGAACGGTTGTCAATGTGTGCACTCAACTTCCAGAGTTAAACCCGTGTGTGGATTCAGCAGTCTGCAAACACTTTCTCTGCAGAGTCCCAAAACAGGCGTTTTCAGCCCATTACCGGCATATGGAAGAAACAGCAGTAAGCACAGGGAAATATCTGCTTCTAAATCCAAAACGCAGCTATCTAACAGAACGGTTGTCAATGTGTGCACTCAACTTCCAGAGTTAAACCCGTGTGTGGATTCAGCAGTCTGCAAACACTTTCTCTGCAGAGTCCCAAAACAGGCGTTTTCAGCCCATTACCGGCATATGGAAGAAACAGCAGTAAGCACAGGGAAATATCTGCTTCTAAATCCAAAACGCAGCTATCTAACAGAACGGTTGTCAATGTGTGCACTCAACTTCCAGAGTTAAACCCGTGTGTGGATTCAGCAGTCTGCAAACACTTTCTCTGCAGAGTCCCAAAACAGGCGTTTTCAGCCCATTACCGGCATATGGAAGAAACAGCAGTAAGCACAGGGAAATATCTGCTTCTAAATCCAAAACGCAGCTATCTAACAGAACGGTTGTCAATGTGTGCACTCAACTTCCAGAGTTAAACCCGTGTGTGGATTCAGCAGTCTGCAAACACTTTCTCTGCAGAGTCCCAAAACAGGCGTTTTCAGCCCATTACCGGCATATGGAAGAAACAGCAGTAAGCACAGGGAAATATCTGCTTCTAAATCCAAAACGCAGCTCTCTAACAGAACGGTTGTCAATGTGTGCACTCAACTTCCAGAGTTAAACCCGTGTGTGGATTCAGCAGTCTGCAAACACTTTCTCTGCAGAGTCCCAAAACAGGCGTTTTCAGCCCATTACCGGCATATGGAAGAAACAGCAGTAAGCACAGGGAAATATCTGCTTCTAAATCCAAAACGCAGCTATCTAACAGAACGGTTGTCAATGTGTGCACTCAACTTCCAGAGTTAAACCCGTGTGTGGATTCAGCAGTCTGCAAACACTTTCTCTGCAGAGTCCCAAAACAGGCGTTTTCAGCCCATTACCGGCATATGGAAGAAACAGCAGTAAGCACAGGGAAATATCTGCTTCTAAATCCAAAACGCAGCTATCTAACAGAACGGTTGTCAATGTGTGCACTCAACTTCCAGAGTTAAACCCGTGTGTGGATTCAGCAGTCTGCAAACACTTTCTCTGCAGAGTCCCAAAACAGGCGTTTTCAGCCCATTACCGGCATATGGAAGAAACAGCAGTAAGCACAGGGAAATATCTGCTTCTAAATCCAAAACGCAGCTATCTAACAGAACGGTTGTCAATGTGTGCACTCAACTTCCAGAGTTAAACCCGTGTGTGGATTCAGCAGTCTGCAAACACTTTCTCTGCAGAGTCCCAAAACAGGCGTTTTCAGCCCATTACCGGCATATGGAAGAAACAGCAGTAAGCACAGGGAAATATCTGCTTCTAAATCCAAAACGCAGCTATCTAACAGAACGGTTGTCAATGTGTGCACTCAACTTCCAGAGTTAAACCCGTGTGTGGATTCAGCAGTCTGCAAACACCTTCTGTGCAGAGTCCCAAAACAGGCGTTTTCAGCCCATTACCGGCATATGGAAGAAACAGCAGTAAGCACAGGGAAATATCTGCTTCTAAATCCAAAACGCAGCTCTCTAACAGAACGGTTGTCAATGTGTGCACTCAACTTCCAGAGTTAAACCCGTGTGTGGATTCAGCAGTCTGCAAACACTTTCTCTGCAGAGTCCCAAAACAGGCGTTTTCAGCCCATTACCGGCATATGGAAGAAACAGCAGTAAGCACAGGGAAATATCTGCTTCTAAATCCAAAACGCAGCTATCTAACAGAACGGTTGTCAATGTGTGCACTCAACTTCCAGAGTTAAACCCGTGTGTGGATTCAGCAGTCTGCAAACACCTTCTGTGCAGAGTCCCAAAACAGGCGTTTTCAGCCCATTACCGGCATATGGAAGAAACAGCAGTAAGCACAGGGAAATATCTGCTTCTAAATCCAAAACGCAGCTCTCTAACAGAACGGTTGTCAATGTGTGCACTCAACTTCCAGAGTTAAACCCGTGTGTGGATTCAGCAGTCTGCAAACACTTTCTCTGCAGAGTCCCAAAACAGGCGTTTTCAGCCCATTACCGGCATATGGAAGAAACAGCAGTAAGCACAGGGAAATATCTGCTTCTAAATCCAAAACGCAGCTATCTAACAGAACGGTTGTCAATGTGTGCACTCAACTTCCAGAGTTAAACCCGTGTGTGGATTCAGCAGTCTGCAAACACTTTCTCTGCAGAGTCCCAAAACAGGCGTTTTCAGCCCATTACCGGCATATGGAAGAAACAGCAGTAAGCACAGGGAAATATCTGCTTCTAAATCCAAAACGCAGCTATCTAACAGAACGGTTGTCAATGTGTGCACTCAACTTCCAGAGTTAAACCCGTGTGTGGATTCAGCAGTCTGCAAACACTTTCTCTGCAGAGTCCCAAAACAGGCGTTTTCAGCCCATTACCGGCATATGGAAGAAACAGCAGTAAGCACAGGGAAATATCTGCTTCTAAATCCAAAACGCAGCTATCTAACAGAACGGTTGTCAATGTGTGCACTCAACTTCCAGAGTTAAACCCGTGTGTGGATTCAGCAGTCTGCAAACACTTTCTCTGCAGAGTCCCAAAACAGGCGTTTTCAGCCCATTACCGGCATATGGAAGAAACAGCAGTAAGCACAGGGAAATATCTGCTTCTAAATCCAAAACGCAGCTATCTAACAGAACGGTTGTCAATGTGTGCACTCAACTTCCAGAGTTAAACCCGTGTGTGGATTCAGCAGTCTGCAAACACTTTCTCTGCAGAGTCCCAAAACAGGCGTTTTCAGCCCATTACCGGCATATGGAAGAAACAGCAGTAAGCACAGGGAAATATCTGCTTCTAAATCCAAAACGCAGCTATCTAACAGAACGGTTGTCAATGTGTGCACTCAACTTCCAGAGTTAAACCCGTGTGTGGATTCAGCAGTCTGCAAACACTTTCTCTGCAGAGTCCCAAAACAGGCGTTTTCAGCCCATTACCGGCATATGGAAGAAACAGCAGTAAGCACAGGGAAATATCTGCTTCTAAATCCAAAACGCAGCTATCTAACAGAACGGTTGTCAATGTGTGCACTCAACTTCCAGAGTTAAACCCGTGTGTGGATTCAGCAGTCTGCAAACACTTTCTCTGCAGAGTCCCAAAACAGGCGTTTTCAGCCCATTACCGGCATATGGAAGAAACAGCAGTAAGCACAGGGAAATATCTGCTTCTAAATCCAAAACGCAGCTATCTAACAGAACGGTTGTCAATGTGTGCACTCAACTTCCAGAGTTAAACCCGTGTGTGGATTCAGCAGTCTGCAAACACTTTCTCTGCAGAGTCCCAAAACAGGCGTTTTCAGCCCATTACCGGCATATGGAAGAAACAGCAGTAAGCACAGGGGAAATATCTGCTTCTAAATCCAAAACGCAGCTCTCTAACAGAACGGTTGTCAATGTGTGCACTCAACTTCCAGAGTTAAACCCGTGTGTGGATTCAGCAGTCTGCAAACACTTTCTCTGCAGAGTCCCAAAACAGGCGTTTTCAGCCCATTACCGGCATATGGAAGAAACAGCAGTAAGCACAGGGAAATATCTGCTTCTAAATCCAAAACGCAGCTATCTAACAGAACGGTTGTCAATGTGTGCACTCAACTTCCAGAGTTAAACCCGTGTGTGGATTCAGCAGTCTGCAAACACTTTCTCTGCAGAGTCCCAAAACAGGCGTTTTCAGCCCATTACCGGCATATGGAAGAAACAGCAGTAAGCACAGGGAAATATCTGCTTCTAAATCCAAAACGCAGCTATCTAACAGAACGGTTGTCAATGTGTGCACTCAACTTCCAGAGTTAAACCCGTGTGTGGATTCAGCAGTCTGCAAACACTTTCTCTGCAGAGTCCCAAAACAGGCGTTTTCAGCCCATTACCGGCATATGGAAGAAACAGCAGTAAGCACAGGGAAATATCTGCTTCTAAATCCAAAACGCAGCTATCTAACAGAACGGTTGTCAATGTGTGCACTCAACTTCCAGAGTTAAACCCGTGTGTGGATTCAGCAGTCTGCAAACACTTTCTCTGCAGAGTCCCAAAACAGGCGTTTTCAGCCCATTACCGGCATATGGAAGAAACAGCAGTAAGCACAGGGAAATATCTGCTTCTAAATCCAAAACGCAGCTCTCTAACAGAACGGTTGTCAATGTGTGCACTCAACTTCCAGAGTTAAACCCGTGTGTGGATTCAGCAGTCTGCAAACACTTTCTCTGCAGAGTCCCAAAACAGGCGTTTTCAGCCCATTACCGGCATATGGAAGAAACAGCAGTAAGCACAGGGAAATATCTGCTTCTAAATCCAAAACGCAGCTATCTAACAGAACGGTTGTCAATGTGTGCACTCAACTTCCAGAGTTAAACCCGTGTGTGGATTCAGCAGTCTGCAAACACTTTCTCTGCAGAGTCCCAAAACAGGCGTTTTCAGCCCATTACCGGCATATGGAAGAAACAGCAGTAAGCACAGGGAAATATCTGCTTCTAAATCCAAAACGCAGCTCTCTAACAGAACGGTTGTCAATGTGTGCACTCAACTTCCAGAGTTAAACCCGTGTGTGGATTCAGCAGTCTGCAAACACTTTCTCTGCAGAGTCCCAAAACAGGCGTTTTCAGCCCATTACCGGCATATGGAAGAAACAGCAGTAAGCACAGGGAAATATCTGCTTCTAAATCCAAAACGCAGCTATCTAACAGAACGGTTGTCAATGTGTGCACTCAACTTCCAGAGTTAAACCCGTGTGTGGATTCAGCAGTCTGCAAACACTTTCTCTGCAGAGTCCCAAAACAGGCGTTTTCAGCCCATTACCGGCATATGGAAGAAACAGCAGTAAGCACAGGGAAATATCTGCTTCTAAATCCAAAACGCAGCTATCTAACAGAACGGTTGTCAATGTGTGCACTCAACTTCCAGAGTTAAACCCGTGTGTGGATTCAGCAGTCTGCAAACACTTTCTCTGCAGAGTCCCAAAACAGGCGTTTTCAGCCCATTACCGGCATATGGAAGAAACAGCAGTAAGCACAGGGAAATATCTGCTTCTAAATCCAAAACGCAGCTATCTAACAGAACGGTTGTCAATGTGTGCACTCAACTTCCAGAGTTAAACCCGTGTGTGGATTCAGCAGTCTGCAAACACTTTCTCTGCAGAGTCCCAAAACAGGCGTTTTCAGCCCATTACCGGCATATGGAAGAAACAGCAGTAAGCACAGGGAAATATCTGCTTCTAAATCCAAAACGCAGCTATCTAACAGAACGGTTGTCAATGTGTGCACTCAACTTCCAGAGTTAAACCCGTGTGTGGATTCAGCAGTCTGCAAACACTTTCTCTGCAGAGTCCCAAAACAGGCGTTTTCAGCCCATTACCGGCATATGGAAGAAACAGCAGTAAGCACAGGGAAATATCTGCTTCTAAATCCAAAACGCAGCTATCTAACAGAACGGTTGTCAATGTGTGCACTCAACTTCCAGAGTTAAACCCGTGTGTGGATTCAGCAGTCTGCAAACACTTTCTGTGCAGAGTCCCAAAACAGGCGTTTTCAGCCCATTACCGGCATATGGAAGAAACAGCAGTAAGCACAGGGAAATATCTGCTTCTAAATCCAAAACGCAGCTCTCTAACAGAACGGTTGTCAATGTGTGCACTCAACTTCCAGAGTTAAACCCGTGTGTGGATTCAGCAGTCTGCAAACACTTTCTCTGCAGAGTCCCAAAACAGGCGTTT
>NW_026989222.1:0-94013 GCF_030222135.1 Aotus nancymaae
CCAAAACAGGCGTTTTCAGCCCATTACCGGCATATGGAAGAAACAGCAGTAAGCCCAGGGAAATATCTGCTTCTAAATCCAAAACGCAGCTATCTAACAGAACGGTTGTCAATGTGTGCACTCAACTTCCAGAGTTAAACCCGTGTGTGGATTCAGCAGTCTGCAAACACTTTCTCTGCAGAGTCCCAAAACAGGCGTTTTCAGCCCATTACCGGCATATGGAAGAAACAGCAGTAAGCACAGGGAAATATCTGCTTCTAAATCCAAAACGCAGCTATCTAACAGAACGGTTGTCAATGTGTGCACTCAACTTCCAGAGTTAAACCCGTGTGTGGATTCAGCAGTCTGCAAACACTTTCTCTGCAGAGTCCCAAAACAGGCGTTTTCAGCCCATTACCGGCATATGGAAGAAACAGCAGTAAGCCCAGGGAAATATCTGCTTCTAAATCCAAAACGCAGCTATCTAACAGAACGGTTGTCAATGTGTGCACTCAACTTCCAGAGTTAAACCCGTGTGTGGATTCAGCAGTCTGCAAACACTTTCTCTGCAGAGTCCCAAAACAGGCGTTTTCAGCCCATTACCGGCATATTGAAGAAACAGCAGTAAGCCCAGGGAAATATCTGCTTCTAAATCCAAAACGCAGCTATCTAACAGAACGTTTGTCAATGTGTGCACTCAACTTCCAGAGTTAAACCCGTGTGTGGATTCAGCAGTCTGCAAACACTTTCTCTGCAGAGTCCCAAAACAGGCGTTTTCAGCCCATTACCGGCATATGGAAGAAACAGCAGTAAGCACAGGGAAATATCTGCTTCTAAATCCAAAACGCAGCTATCTAACAGAACGGTTGTCAATGTGTGCACTCAACTTCCAGAGTTAAACCCGTGTGTGGATTCAGCAGTCTGCAAACACTTTCTCTGCAGAGTCCCAAAACAGGCGTTTTCAGCCCATTACCCGGCATATGGAAGAAACAGCAGTAAGCCCAGGGAAATATCTGCTTCTAAATCCAAAACGCAGCTATCTAACAGAACGGTTGTCATGTGTGCACTCAACTTCCAGAGTTAAACCTGTGTGTGGATTCAGCAGTCTGCAAACACTTTCTCTGCAGAGTCCCAAAACAGGCGTTTTCAGCCCATTACCGGCATATGGAAGAAACAGCAGTAAGCACAGGGAAATATCTGCTTCTAAATCCAAAACGCAGCTATCTAACAGAACGGTTGTCAATGTGTGCACTCAACTTCCAGAGTTAAACCCGTGTGTGGATTCAGCAGTCTGCAAACACTTTCTCTGCAGAGTCCCAAAACAGGCGTTTTCAGCCCATTACCGGCATATGGAAGAAACAGCAGTAAGCCCAGGGAAATATCTGCTTCTAAATCCAAAACGCAGCTATCTAACAGAACGGTTGTCCAATGTGTGCACCTCAACTTCCAGAGTTAAACCCGTGTGTGGATTCAGCAGTCTGCAAACACTTTCTCTGCAGAGTCCCCAAAACAGGCGTTTTCAGCCCATTACCGGCATATGGAAGAAACAGCAGTAAGCACAGGGAAATATCTGCTTCTAAATCCAAAACGCAGCTATCTAACAGAACGGTTGTCAATGTGTGCACTCAACTTCCAGAGTTAAACCCGTGTGTGGATTCAGCTGTCTGCAAACACTTTCTCTGCAGAGTCCCAAAACAGGCGTTTTCAGCCCATTACCGGCATATGGAAGAAACAGCAGTAAGACCAGGGAAATATCTGCTTCTAAATCCAAAACGCAGCTATCTAACAGAACGGTTGTCAATGTGTGCACTCAACTTCCAGAGTTAAACCCGTGTGTGGATTCAGCAGTCTGCAAACACTTTCTCTGCAGAGTCCCAAAACAGGCGTTTTCAGCCCATTACCCGGCATATGGAAGAAACAGCGTCAGCACAGGGAAATATCTGCTTCTAAATCCAAAACGCAGCTATCTAACAGAACGGTTGTCAATGTGTGCACTCAACTTCCAGAGTTAAACCCGTGTGTGGATTCAGCAGTCTGCAAACACTTTCTCTGCAGAGTCCCAAAACAGGCGTTTTCAGCCCATTACCGGCATATGGAAGAAACAGCCGTCAGCACAGGGAAATATCTGCTTCTAAATCCAAAACGCAGCTATCTAACAGAACGGTTGTCAATGTGTGCACTCAACTTCCAGAGTTAAACCCGTGTGTGGATTCAGCAGTCTGCAAACACTTCTCTGCAGAGTCCCAAAACAGGCGTTTTCAGCCCATTACTGGCATATGGAAGAAACAGCAGTAAGCACAGGGAAAATATCTGCTTCTAAATCAAAACGCAGCTATCTAACAGAACGGTTGTCAATCTGTGCACTCAACTTCCAGAGTTAAACCCGTGTGTGGATTCAGCAGTCTGCAACACTTTCTCTGCAGAGTCCCAAAACAGGCGTTTTCAGCCCATTACCGGCATATGGAAGAAACAGCAGTAAGCACAGGGAAATATCTGCTTCTAAATCCAAAAACGCAGCTATCTAACAGAACGGTTGTCAATGTGTGCACTCAACTTCCAGAGTTAAAACCCGTGTGTGGATTCAGCAGTCTGCAAACACTTTCTCTGCAGAGTCCCCAAAACAGGCGTTTTCAGCCCATTACCGGCATATGGAAGAAACAGCAGTAAGCACAGGGAAATATCTGCTTCTAAATCCAAAACGCAGCTATCTAACAGAACGGTTGTCAATGTGTGCACTCAACTTCCAGAGTTAAACCCGTGTGTGGATTCAGCAGTCTGCAAACACTTTCTCTGCAGAGTCCCAAAACAGGCGTTTTCAGCCCATTACCGGCATATGGAAGAAACAGCAGTAAGCCCAGGGAAATATCTGCTTCTAATCCAAAACGCAGCTATCTAACAGAACGGTTGTCAATGTGTGCACTCAACTTCCAGAGTTAAACCCGTGTGTGGATTCAGCAGTCTGCAAACACTTTCTCTGCAGAGTCCCAAAACAGGCGTTTTCAGCCCATTACCGGCATATGGAAGAAACAGCAGTAAGCACAGGGAAATATCTGCTTCTAAATCCAAAACGCAGCTATCTAACAGAACGGTTGTCAATGTGTGCACTCAACTTCCAGAGTTAAACCCGTGTGTGGATTCAGCAGTCTGCAAACACTTTCTCTGCAGAGTCCCAAAACAGGCGTTTTCAGCCCATTACCGGCATATGGAAGAAACAGCAGTAAGCACAGGGAAATATCTGCTTCTAAATCCAAAACGCAGCTATCTAACAGAACGGTTGTCAATGTGTGCACTCAACTTCCAGAGTTAAACCCGTGTGTGGATTCAGCAGTCTGCAAACACTTTCTCTGTAGAGTCCCAAAACAGGCGTTTTCAGCCCATTACCGGCATATGGAGAAACAGCAGTAAGCCCAGGGGAAATATCTGCTTCTAAATCCAAAACGCAGCTATCTAACAGAACGGTTGTCAATGTGTGCACTCAACTTCCAGAGTTAAACCCGTGTGTGGATTCAGCAGTCTGCAAACACTTTCTCTGCAGAGTCCCCAAACAGGCGTTTTCAGCCCATTACCGGCATATGGAAGAAACAGCAGTAAGCCCAGGGAATATCTGCTTCTAAATCCAAAACGCAGCTATCTAACAGAACGGTTGTCAATGTGTGCACTCAACTTCCAGAGTTAAACCCGTGTGTGGATTCAGCAGTCTGCAAACACTTTCTCTGCAGAGTCCCAAAACAGGCGTTTTCAGCCCATTACCGGCATATGGAAGAAACAGCAGTAAGCCAGGGAAATATCTGCTTCTAAATCCAAAACGCAGCTATCTAACAGAACGGTTGTCAATGTGTGCACTCAACTTCCAGAGTTAAACCCGTGTGTGGATTCAGCAGTCTGCAAACACTTTCTCTGCAGAGTCCCAAAACAGGCGTTTTCAGCCCATTACCGGCATATGGAAGAAACAGCAGTAAGCACAGGGAAATATCTGCTTCTAAATCCAAAACGCAGCTATCTAACAGAACGGTTGTCAATGTGTGCACTCACTTCCAGAGTTAAACCCGTGTGTGGATTCAGCAGTCTGCAAACACTTTCTCTGCAGAGTCCCAAAAACAGGCGTTTTCAGCCCATTACCGGCATATGGAAGAAACAGCAGTAAGCACAGGGAAATATCTGCTTCTAAATCCAAAACGCAGCTATCTAACAGAACGGTTGTCAATGTGTGCACTCAACTTCCAGAGTTAAACCCGTGTGTGGATTCAGCAGTCTGCAAACACTTTCTCTGCAGAGTCCCAAAACAGGCGTTTTCAGCCCATTACCGGCATATGGAAGAAACAGCAGTAAGCCCAGGGAAATATCTGCTTCTAAATCCAAAACGCAGCTATCTAACAGAACGGTTGTCAATGTGTGCACTCAACTTCCAGAGTTAAACCCGTGTGTGGATTCAGCAGTCTGCAAACACTTTCTCTGCAGAGTCCCAAAACAGGCGTTTTCAGCCATTACCGGCATATGGAAGAAACAGCAGTAAGCCCAGGGAAATATCTGCTTCTAAATCCAAAACGCAGCTATCTAACAGAACGGTTGTCAATGTGTGCACTCAACTTCCAGAGTTAAACCCGTGTGTGATTCAGCAGTCTGCAAACACTTTCTCTGCAGAGTCCCAAAACAGGCGTTTTTCAGCCCATTACCGCATATGGAAGAAACAGCAGTAAGCCCAGGGGAAATATCTGCTTCTAAATCCAAAAGGCAGCTATCTAACAGAACGGTTGTCAATGTGTGCACCTCAACTTCCAGAGTTAAACCCGTGTGTGGATTCAGCAGTCTGGAAACACTTTCTCTGCAGAGTCCCAAAACAGGCGTTTTCAGCCCATTACCCGGCATATGGAAGAAACAGCAGTAAGCCCAGGGAAATATCTGCTTCTAAATCCAAAATGCAGCTATCTAACAGAACGGTTGTCAATGTGTGCACTCAACTTCCAGAGTTAAACCCGTGTGTGGATTCAGCAGTCTGCAAACACTTTCTCTGCAGAGTCCCAAAACAGGCGTTTTCAGCCCATTACCGGCATATGGAAGAAACAGCAGTAAGCCCAGGGAAATATCTGCTTCTAAATCCAAAACGCAGCTATCTAACAGAACGGTTGTCAATGTGTGCACTCAACTTCCAGAGTTAAACCCGTGTGTGGATTCAGCAGTCTGCAAACACTTTTCTCTGCAGAGTCCCAAAACAGGCGTTTTCAGCCCATTACCGGCATATGGAAGAAACAGCAGTAAGCCCAGGGAAATATCTGCTTCTAAATCCAAACGCAGCTATCTAACAGAACGGTTGTCAATGTGTGCACTCAACTTCCAGAGTTAAAACCCGTGTGTGGATTCAGCAGTCTGCAAAACACTTTCTCTGCAGAGTCCCAAAAACAGGCGTTTTCAGCCCATTACCGGCATATGGAAGAAACAGCAGTAAGCCCAGGGAAATATCTGCTTCTAAATCCAAAACGCAGCTATCTAACAGAACGGTTGTCAATGTGTGCACTCAACTTCCAGAGTTAAACCCGTGTGTGGATTCAGCAGTCTGCAAACACTTTCTCTGCAGAGTCCCAAAACAGGCGTTTTCAGCCCATTACCCGGCATACGGAAGAAACAGCAGTAAGCCCAGGGAAATATCTGCTTCTAAATCCAAAACGCAGCTATCTAACAGAACGGTTGTCAATGTGTGCACTCAACTTCCAGAGTTAAACCCGTGTGTGGATTCAGCAGTCTGCAAACACTTTCTCTGCAGAGTCCCAAAACAGGCGTTTTCAGCCCATTACCGGCATATGGAAGAAACAGCAGTAAGCACAGGGAAATATCTGCTTCTAAATCCAAAACGCAGCTATCTAACAGAACGGTTGTCAATGTGTGCACTCAACTTCCAGAGTTAAACCCGTGTGTGGATTCAGCAGTCTGCAAACACTTTCTCTGCAGAGTCCCAAAACAGGCGTTTTCAGCCCATTACGGCATATGGAAGAAACAGCAGTCAGCACAGGGAAATATCTGCTTCTAAATCCAAAACGCAGCTATCTAACAGAACGGTTGTCAATGTGTGCACTCAACTTCCAGAGTTAAACCCGTGTGTGGATTCAGCAGTCTGCAAACACTTTCTCTGCAGAGTCCCAAAACAGGCGTTTTCAGCCCATTACCGGCATATGGAAGAAACAGCAGTCAGCACAGGGAAATATCTGCTTCTAAATCCAAAACGCAGCTATCTAACAGAACGGTTGTCAATGTGTGCACTCAACTTCCAGAGTTAAACCCGTGTGTGGATTCAGCAGTCTGCAAACACTTTCTCTGCAGAGTCCAAAACAGGCGTTTTCAGCCCATTACCGGCATATGGAAGAAACAGCAGTAAGCACAGGGAAATATCTGCTTCTAAATCCAAAACGCAGCTATCTAACAGAACGGTTGTCAATGTGTGCACTCAACTTCCAGAGTTAAACCCGTGTGTGGATTCAGCAGTCTGCAAACACTTTCTCTGTAGAGTCCCAAAACAGGCGTTTTCAGCCCATTACCGGCATATGAAGAAACAGCAGTAAGCCCAGGGAAATATCTGCTTCTAAATCCAAAACGCAGCTATCTAACAGAACGGTTGTCAATGTGTGCACTCAACTTCCAGAGTTAAACCCGTGTGTGGATTCAGCAGTCTGCAAACACTTTCTCTGCAGAGTCCCAAAACAGGCGTTTTCAGCCATTACCGGCATATGGAAGAAACAGCAGTAAGCCCAGGGAAATATCTGCTTCTAAATCCCAAAAACGCAGCTATCTAACAGAACGGTTGTCAATGTGTGCCACTCAACTTCCAGAGTTAAACCCGTGTGTGGATTCAGCAGTCTGCAAACACTTTCTCTGCAGAGTCCCAAAACAGGCGTTTTCAGCCCATTACCGGCATATGGAAGAAACAGCAGTAAGCACAGGGAAATATCTGCTTCTAATCCAAAACGCAGCTATCTAACAGAACGGTTGTCAATGTGTGCACTCAACTTCCAGAGTTAAACCCGTGTGTGGATTCAGCAGTCTGCAAACACTTTCTCTGCAGAGTCCCAAAACAGGCGTTTTCAGCCCATTACCGGCATATGGGAGAAACAGCAGTAAGCACAGGGAAATATCTGCTTCTAAATCCAAAACGCAGCTATCTAACAGAACGGTTGTCAATGTGTGCACTCAACTTCCAGAGTTAAACCCGTGTGTGGATTCAGCAGTCTGCAAACACTTTCTCTGCAGAGTCCCAAAACAGGCGTTTTCAGCCCATTACCGGCATATGGAAGAACAGCAGTAAGCCCAGGGAAATATCTGCTTCTAAATCCAAAACGCAGCTATCTAACAGAACGGTTGTCAATGTGTGCACTCAACTTCCAGAGTTTAAACCCGTGTGTGGATTCAGCAGTCTGCAAACACTTTCTCTGCAGAGTCCCAAAACAGGCGTTTTCAGCCCATTACCGGCATATGGAAGAAACAGCAGTAAGCCCAGGGAAATATCTGCTTCTAAATCCAAAACGCAGCTATCTAACAGAACGGTTGTCAATGTGTGCACTCAACTTCCAGAGTTAAACCCGTGTGTGGATTCAGCAGTCTGCAAACACTTTCTCTGCAGAGTCCCAAAACAGGCGTTTTCAGCCCATTACCGGCATATGGAAGAAACAGCAGTAAGCCCAGGGAAATATCTGCTTCTAAATCCAAAACGCAGCTATCTAACAGAACGGTTGTCAATGTGTGCACTCAACTTCCAGAGTTAAACCCGTGTGTGGATTCAGCAGTCTGCAAACACTTTCTCTGCAGAGTCCCAAAACAGGCGTTTTCAGCCCATTACCGGCATATGGAAGAAACAGCAGTAAGCCCAGGGAAATATCTGCTTCTAAATCCAAAACGCAGCTATCTAACAGAACGGTTGTCAATGTGTGCACTCAACTTCCAGAGTTAAACCCGTGTGTGGATTCAGCAGTCTGCAAACACTTTCTCTGCAGAGTCCCAAAACAGGCGTTTTCAGCCCATTACCGGCATATGGAAGAAACAGCCGTCAGCACAGGGAAATATCTGCTTCTAAATCCAAAACGCAGCTATCTAACAGAACGGTTGTCAATGTGTGCACCTCAACTTCCAGAGTTAAACCCGTGTGTGGATTCAGCAGTCTGCAAACACTTTCTCTGCAGAGTCCCAAAACAGGCGTTTTCAGCCCATTACCAGGCTATATGGAAGAAACAGCAGTAAGCACAGGGAAATATCTGCTTCTAAATCCAAAACGCAGCTATCTAACAGAACGGTTGTCAATGTGTGCACTCAACTTCCAGAGTTAAACCCGTGTGTGGATTCAGCAGTCTGCAAACACTTTCTCTGCAGAGTCCCAAAACAGGCGTTTTCAGCCCATTACCGGCATATGGAAGAAACAGCAGTCAGCACAGGGAAATATCTGCTTCTAATCCAAAACGCAGCTATCTAACAGAACGGTTGTCAATGTGTGCACTCAACTTCCAGAGTTAAACCCGTGTGTGGATTCAGCAGTCTGCAAACACTTTCTCTGCAGAGTCCCAAAACAGGCGTTTTCAGCCCATTACCGGCATATGGAAGAAACAGCAGTAAGCACAGGGAAATATCTGCTTCTAAATCCAAAACGCAGCTATCTAACAGAACGGTTGTCAATGTGTGCACTCAACTTCCAGAGTTAAACCCGTGTGTGGATTCAGCAGTCTGCAAACACTTTCTCTGCAGAGTCCCAAAACAGGCGTTTTCAGCCCATTACCGGCATATGAAGAAAACAAGCAGTAAGCCCAGGGAAATATCTGCTTCTAAATCCAAAACGCAGCTATCTAACAGAACGGTTGTCAATGTGTGCACTCAACTTCCAGAGTTAAACCCGTGTGTGGATTCAGCAGTCTGCAAACACTTTCTCTGCAGAGTCCCAAAACAGGCGTTTTCAGCCCATTACCGGCATACGGAAGAAACAGCAGTAAGCCCAGGGAAATATCTGCTTCTAAATCCAAAACGCAGCTATCTAACAGAACGGTTGTCCAATGTGTGCACTCAACTTCCAGAGTTAAACCCGTGTGTGGATTCAGCAGTCTGCAAACACTTTCTCTGCAGAGTCCCAAAACAGGCGTTTTCAGGCCCATTACCGGCATATGGAAGAAACAGCAGTAAGCACAGGGAAATATCTGCTTCTAAATCCAAAACGCAGCTATCTAACAGAACGGTTGTCAATGTGTGCACTAACTTCCAGAGTTAAACCCGTGTGTGGATTCAGCAGTCTGCAAACCACTTTCTCTGCAGAGTCCCAAAACAGGCGTTTTCAGCCCATTACCGGCATATGGAAGAAACAGCAGTCAGCACAGGGAAATATCTGCTTCTAAATCCAAAACGCAGCTATCTAACAGAACGGTTGTCAATGTGTGCACTCAACTTCCAGAGTTAAACCCGTGTGTGGATTCAGCAGTCCTGCAAACACTTTCTCTGCAGAGTCCCAAAACAGGCGTTTTCAGCCCATTACCGGCATATGGAAGAAACAGCAGTCAGCACAGGGAAATATCTGCTTCTAAATCCAAAACGCAGCTATCTAACCAGAACGGTTGTCAATGTGTGCACTCAACTTCCAGAGTTAAACCCGTGTGTGGATTCAGCAGTCTGCAAACACTTTCTCTGCAGAGTCCCAAAACAGGCGTTTTCAGCCCATTACCGGCATATGGAAGAAACAGCAGTCAGCACAGGGAAATATCTGCTTCTAAATCCAAAACGCAGCTATCTAACAGAACGGTTGTCAATGTGTGCACTCAACTTCCAGAGTTAAACCCGGTGTGTGGATTCAGCAGTCTGCAAACACTTTCTCTGTAGAGTCCCAAAACAGGCGTTTTCAGCCCATTACCGGCATATGGAAGAAACAGCAGTAAGCCCAGGGAAATATCTGCTTCTAAATCCAAAACGCAGCTATCTAACAGAACGGTTGTCAATGTGTGCACTCAACTTCCAGAGTTAAACCCGTGTGTGGATTCAGCAGTCTGCAAACACTTTCTCTGCAGAGTCCCAAAACAGGCGTTTTCAGCCCATTACCGGCATATGGAAGAAACAGCAGTAAGCCCAGGGAAATATCTGCTTCTAAATCCAAAACGCAGCTATCTAACAGAACGGTTGTCAATGTGTGCACTCAACTTCCAGAGTTAAACCCGTGTGTGGATTCAGCAGTCTGCAAACACTTTCTCTGCAGAGTCCCAAAACAGGCGTTTTCAGCCCATTACCGGCATATGGAAGAAACAGCAGTAAGCACAGGGAAATATCTGCTTCTAAATCCAAAACGCAGCTATCTAACAGAACGGTTGTCAATGTGTGCACTCAACTTCCAGAGTTAAACCCGTGTGTGGATTCAGCAGTCTGCAAACACTTTCTCTGCAGAGTCCCAAAACAGGCGTTTTCAGCCCATTACCGGCATATGGGAGAAACAGCAGTAAGCACAGGGAAATATCTGCTTCTAAATCCAAAACGCAGCTATCTAACAGAACGGTTGTCAATGTGTGCACTCAACTTCCAGAGTTAAACCCGTGTGTGGATTCAGCAGTCTGCAAACACTTTCTCTGCAGAGTCCCAAAACAGGCGTTTTCAGCCCATTACCGGCATATGGAAGAAACAGCAGTAAGCCCAGGGAAATATCTGCTTCTAAATCCAAAACGCAGCTATCTAACAGAACGGTTGTCAATGTGTGCACTCAACTTCCAGAGTTAAACCCGTGTGTGGATTCAGCAGTCTGCAAACACTTTCTCTGCAGAGTCCCAAAACAGGCGTTTTCAGCCCATTACCGGCATATGGAAGAAACAGCAGTAAGCCCAGGGAAATATCTGCTTCTAAATCCAAAACGCAGCTATCTAACAGAACGGTTGTCAATGTGTGCACTCAACTTCCAGAGTTAAACCCGTGTGTGGATTCAGCAGTCTGCAAACACTTTCTCTGCAGAGTCCCAAAACAGGCGTTTTCAGCCCATTACCGGCATATGGAAGAAACAGCAGTAAGCCCAGGGAAATATCTGCTTCTAAATCCAAAACGCAGCTATCTAACAGAACGGTTGTCAATGTGTGCACTCAACTTCCAGAGTTAAACCCGTGTGTGGATTCAGCAGTCTGCAAACACTTTCTCTGCAGAGTCCCAAAACAGGCGTTTTCAGCCCATTACCGGCATATGGAAGAAACAGCAGTAAGCCCAGGGAAATATCTGCTTCTAAATCCAAAACGCAGCTATCTAACAGAACGGTTGTCAATGTGTGCACTCAACTTCCAGAGTTAAACCCGTGTGTGGATTCAGCAGTCTGCAAACACTTTCTCTGCAGAGTCCCAAAACAGGCGTTTTCAGCCCATTACCGGCATATGGAAGAAACAGCAGTAAGCCCAGGGAAATATCTGCTTCTAAATCCAAAACGCAGCTATCTAACAGAACGGTTGTCAATGTGTGCACTCAACTTCCAGAGTTAAACCCGTGTGTGGATTCAGCAGTCTGCAAACACTTTCTCTGCAGAGTCCCAAAACAGGCGTTTTCAGCCCATTACCGGCATATGGAAGAAACAGCAGTAAGCCCAGGGAAATATCTGCTTCTAAATCCAAAACGCAGCTATCTAACAGAACGGTTGTCAATGTGTGCACTCAACTTCCAGAGTTAAACCCGTGTGTGGATTCAGCAGTCTGCAAACACTTTCTCTGCAGAGTCCCAAAACAGGCGTTTTCAGCCCATTACCGGCATATGGAAGAAACAGCAGTAAGCACAGGGAAATATCTGCTTCTAAATCCAAAACGCAGCTATCTAACAGAACGGTTGTCAATGTGTGCACTCAACTTCCAGAGTTAAACCCGTGTGTGGATTCAGCAGTCTGCAAACACTTTCTCTGCAGAGTCCCAAAACAGGCGTTTTCAGCCCATTACCGGCATATGGAAGAAACAGCAGTCAGCACAGGGAAATATCTGCTTCTAAATCCAAAACGCAGCTATCTAACAGAACGGTTGTCAATGTGTGCACTCAACTTCCAGAGTTAAACCCGTGTGTGGATTCAGCAGTCTGCAAACACTTTCTCTGCAGAGTCCCAAAACAGGCGTTTTCAGCCCATTACCGGCATATGGAAGAAACAGCAGTAAGCACAGGGAAATATCTGCTTCTAAATCCAAAACGCAGCTATCTAACAGAACGGTTGTCAATGTGTGCACTCAACTTCCAGAGTTAAACCCGTGTGTGGATTCAGCAGTCTGCAAACACTTTCTCTGCAGAGTCACAAAACAGGCGTTTTCAGCCCATTACCGGCATATGGAAGAAACAGCAGTCAGCACAGGGAAATATCTGCTTCTAAATCCAAAACGCAGCTATCTAACAGAACGGTTGTCAATGTGTACACTCAACTTCCAGAGTTAAACCCGTGTGTGGATTCAGCTGTCTGCAAACACTTTCTCTGCAGAGTCCCAAAACAGGCGTTTTCAGCCCATTACCGGCATATGGAAGAAACAGCAGTAAGCTCAGGGAAATATCTGCTTCTAAATCCAAAACGCAGCTATCTAACAGAACGGTTGTCAATGTGTGCACTCAACTTCCAGAGTTAAACCCGTGTGTGGATTCAGCAGTCTGCAAACACTTTCTCTGCAGAGTCCCAAAACAGGAGTTTTCAGCCCATTACCGGCATATGGAAGAAACAGCCGTCAGCACAGGGAAATATCTGCTTCTAAATCCAAAACGCAGCTATCTAACAGAACGGTTGTCAATGTGTGCACTCAACTTCCAGAGTTAAACCCGTGTGTGGATTCAGCAGTCTGCAAACACTTTCTCTGCAGAGTCCCAAAACAGGCGTTTTCAGCCCATTACCGGCATATGGAAGAAACAGCAGTAAGCACAGGGAAATATCTGCTTCTAAATCCAAAACGCAGCTATCTAACAGAACGGTTGTCAATGTGTGCACTCAACTTCCAGAGTTAAACCCGTGTGTGGATTCAGCAGTCTGCAAACACTTTCTCTGCAGAGTCCCAAAACAGGCGTTTTCAGCCCATTACCGGCATATGGAAGAAACAGCAGTCAGCACAGGGAAATATCTGCTTCTAAATCCAAAACGCAGCTATCTAACAGAACGGTTGTCAATGTGTGCACTCAACTTCCAGAGTTAAACCCGTGTGTGGATTCAGCAGTCTGCAAACACTTTCTCTGCAGAGTCCCAAAACAGGCGTTTTCAGCCCATTACCGGCATATGGAAGAAACAGCAGTAAGCCCAGGGAAATATCTGCTTCTAAATCCAAAACGCAGCTATCTAACAGAACGGTTGTCAATGTGTGCACTCAACTTCCAGAGTTAAACCCGTGTGTGGATTCAGCAGTCTGCAAACACTTTCTCTGCAGAGTCCCAAAACAGGCGTTTTCAGCCCATTACCGGCATATGGAAGAAACAGCAGTAAGACCAGGGAAATATCTGCTTCTAAATCCAAAACGCAGCTATCTAACAGAACGGTTGTCAATGTGTGCACTCAACTTCCAGAGTTAAACCCGTGTGTGGATTCAGCAGTCTGCAAACACTTTCTCTGCAGAGTCCCAAAACAGGCGTTTTCAGCCCATTACCGGCATATGGAAGAAACAGCAGTAAGCCCAGGGAAATATCTGCTTCTAAATCCAAAACGCAGCTATCTAACAGAACGGTTGTCAATGTGTGCACTCAACTTCCAGAGTTAAACCCGTGTGTGGATTCAGCAGTCTGCAAACACTTTCTCTGCAGAGTCCCAAAACAGGCGTTTTCAGCCCATTACCGGCATATGGAAGAAACAGCAGTAAGCACAGGGAAATATCTGCTTCTAAATCCAAAACGCAGCTATCTAACAGAACGGTTGTCAATGTGTGCACTCAACTTCCAGAGTTAAACCCGTGTGTGGATTCAGCAGTCTGCAAACACTTTCTCTGCAGAGTCCCAAAACAGGCGTTTTCAGCCCATTACCGGCATATGGAAGAAACAGCAGTCAGCACAGGGAAATATCTGCTTCTAAATCCAAAACGCAGCTATCTAACAGAACGGTTGTCAATGTGTGCACTCAACTTCCAGAGTTAAACCCGTGTGTGGATTCAGCAGTCTGCAAACACTTTCTCTGCAGAGTCCCAAAACAGGCGTTTTCAGCCCATTACCGGCATATGGAAGAAACAGCAGTAAGCCCAGGGAAATATCTGCTTCTAAATCCAAAACGCAGCTATCTAACAGAACGGTTGTCAATGTGTGCACTCAACTTCCAGAGTTAAACCCGTGTGTGGATTCAGCAGTCTGCAAACACTTTCTCTGCAGAGTCCCAAAACAGGCGTTTTCAGCCCATTACCGGCATATGGAAGAAACAGCAGTAAGCCCAGGGAAATATCTGCTTCTAAATCCAAAACGCAGCTATCTAACAGAACGGTTGTCAATGTGTGCACTCAACTTCCAGAGTTAAACCCGTGTGTGGATTCAGCAGTCTGCAAACACTTTCTCTGCAGAGTCCCAAAACAGGCGTTTTCAGCCCATTACCGGCATATGGAAGAAACAGCAGTAAGCCCAGGGAAATATCTGCTTCTAAATCCAAAACGCAGCTATCTAACAGAACGGTTGTCAATGTGTGCACTCAACTTCCAGAGTTAAACCCGTGTGTGGATTCAGCAGTCTGCAAACACTTTCTCTGCAGAGTCCCAAAACAGGCGTTTTCAGCCCATTACCGGCATATGGAAGAAACAGCAGTAAGCCCAGGGAAATATCTGCTTCTAAATCCAAAACGCAGCTATCTAACAGAACGGTTGTCAATGTGTGCACTCAACTTCCAGAGTTAAACCCGTGTGTGGATTCAGCAGTCTGCAAACACTTTCTCTGCAGAGTCCCAAAACAGGCGTTTTCAGCCCATTACCGGCATATGGAAGAAACAGCAGTAAGCCCAGGGAAATATCTGCTTCTAAATCCAAAACGCAGCTATCTAACAGAACGGTTGTCAATGTGTGCACTCAACTTCCAGAGTTAAACCCGTGTGTGGATTCAGCAGTCTGCAAACACTTTCTCTGCAGAGTCCCAAAACAGGCGTTTTCAGTCCATTACCGGCATATGGAAGAAACAGCAGTAAGCCCAGGGAAATATCTGCTTCTAAATCCAAAACGCAGCTATCTAACAGAACGGTTGTCAATGTGTGCACTCAACTTCCAGAGTTAAACCCGTGTGTGGATTCAGCAGTCTGCAAACACTTTCTCTGCAGAGTCTCAAAACAGGCGTTTTCAGCCCATTACCGGCATATGGAAGAAACAGCAGTAAGCCCAGGGAAATATCTGCTTCTAAATCCAAAACGCAGCTATCTAACAGAACGGTTGTCAATGTGTGCACTCAACTTCCAGAGTTAAACCCGTGTGTGGATTCAGCAGTCTGCAAACACTTTCTCTGCAGAGTCCCAAAACAGGCGTTTTCAGCCCATTACCGGCATATGGAAGAAACAGCAGTAAGCACAGGGAAATATCTGCTTCTAAATCCAAAACGCAGCTATCTAACAGAACGGTTGTCAATGTGTGCACTCAACTTCCAGAGTTAAACCCGTGTGTGGATTCAGCAGTCTGCAAACACTTTCTCTGCAGAGTCCCAAAACAGGCGTTTTCAGCCCATTACCGGCATATGGAAGAAACAGCAGTAAGCCCAGGGAAATATCTGCTTCTAAATCCAAAACGCAGCTATCTAACAGAACGGTTGTCAATGTGTGCACTCAACTTCCAGAGTTAAACCCGTGTGTGGATTCAGCAGTCTGCAAACACTTTCTCTGCAGAGTCCCAAAACAGGCGTTTTCAGCCCATTACCGGCATATGGAAGAAACAGCAGTAAGCACAGGGAAATATCTGCTTCTAAATCCAAAACGCAGCTATCTAACAGAACGGTTGTCAATGTGTGCACTCAACTTCCAGAGTTAAACCCGTGTGTGGATTCAGCAGTCTGCAAACACTTTCTCTGCAGAGTCCCAAAACAGGCGTTTTCAGCCCATTACCGGCATATGGAAGAAACAGCAGTAAGCACAGGGAAATATCTGCTTCTAAATCCAAAACGCAGCTATCTAACAGAACGGTTGTCAATGTGTGCACTCAACTTCCAGAGTTAAACCCGTGTGTGGATTCAGCAGTCTGCAAACACTTTCTCTGCAGAGTCCCAAAACAGGCGTTTTCAGCCCATTACCGGCATATGGAAGAAACAGCAGTAAGCCCAGGGAAATATCTGCTTCTAAATCCAAAACGCAGCTATCTAACAGAACGGTTGTCAATGTGTGCACTCAACTTCCAGAGTTAAACCCGTGTGTGGATTCAGCAGTCTGCAAACACTTTCTCTGCAGAGTCCCAAAACAGGCGTTTTCAGCCCATTACCGGCATATGGAAGAAACAGCAGTAAGCCCAGGGAAATATCTGCTTCTAAATCCAAAACGCAGCTATCTAACAGAACGGTTGTCAATGTGTGCACTCAACTTCCAGAGTTAAACCCGTGTGTGGATTCAGCAGTCTGCAAACACTTTCTCTGCAGAGTCCCAAAACAGGCGTTTTCAGCCCATTACCGGCATATGGAAGAAACAGCAGTAAGCCCAGGGAAATATCTGCTTCTAAATCCAAAACGCAGCTATCTAACAGAACGGTTGTCAATGTGTGCAGTCAACTTCCAGAGTTAAACCCGTGTGTGGATTCAGCAGTCTGCAAACACTTTCTCTGCAGAGTCCCAAAACAGGCGTTTTCAGCCCATTACCGGCATATGGAAGAAACAGCAGTAAGCCCAGGGAAATATCTGCTTCTAAATCCAAAACGCAGCTATCTAACAGAACGGTTGTCAATGTGTGCACTCAACTTCCAGAGTTAAACCCGTGTGTGGATTCAGCAGTCTGCAAACACTTTCTCTGCAGAGTCCCAAAACAGGCGTTTTCAGCCCATTACCGGCATATGGAAGAAACAGCAGTAAGCCCAGGGAAATATCTGCTTCTAAATCCAAAACGCAGCTATCTAACAGAACGGTTGTCAATGTGTGCACTCAACTTCCAGAGTTAAACCCGTGTGTGGATTCAGCAGTCTGCAAACACTTTCTCTGCAGAGTCCCAAAACAGGCGTTTTCAGCCCATTACCGGCATATGGAAGAAACAGCAGTAAGCCCAGGGAAATATCTGCTTCTAAATCCAAAACGCAGCTATCTAACAGAACGGTTGTCAATGTGTGCACTCAACTTCCAGAGTTAAACCCGTGTGTGGATTCAGCAGTCTGCAAACACTTTCTCTGCAGAGTCCCAAAACAGGCGTTTTCAGCCCATTACCGGCATATGGAAGAAACAGCAGTAAGCCCAGGGAAATATCTGCTTCTAAATCCAAAACGCAGCTATCTAACAGAACGGTTGTCAATGTGTGCACTCAACTTCCAGAGTTAAACCCGTGTGTGGATTCAGCAGTCTGCAAACACTTTCTCTGCAGAGTCCCAAAACAGGCGTTTTCAGCCCATTACCGGCATATGGAAGAAACAGCAGTAAGCCCAGGGAAATATCTGCTTCTAAATCCAAAACGCAGCTATCTAACAGAACGGTTGTCAATGTGTGCACTCAATTTCCAGAGTTAAACCCGTGTGTGGATTCAGCAGTCTGCAAACACTTTCTCTGCAGAGTCCCAAAACAGGCGTTTTCAGCCCATTACCGGCATATGGAAGAAACAGCAGTAAGCCCAGGGAAATATCTGCTTCTAAATCCAAAATGCAGCTATCTAACAGAACGGTTGTCAATGTGTGCACTCAACTTCCAGAGTTAAACCCGTGTGTGGATTCAGCAGTCTGCAAACACTTTCTCTGCAGAGTCCCAAAACAGGCGTTTTCAGCCCATTACCGGCATATGGAAGAAACAGCAGTAAGCACAGGGAAATATCTGCTTCTAAATCCAAAACGCAGCTATCTAACAGAACGGTTGTCAATGTGTGCACTCAACTTCCAGAGTTAAACCCGTGTGTGGATTCAGCAGTCTGCAAACACTTTCTCTGCAGAGTCCCAAAACAGGCGTTTTCAGCCCATTACCGGCATATGGAAGAAACAGCAGTAAGCACAGGGAAATATCTGCTTCTAAATCCAAAACGCAGCTATCTAACAGAACGGTTGTCAATGTGTGCACTCAACTTCCAGAGTTAAACCCGTGTGTGGATTCAGCAGTCTGCAAACACTTTCTCTGCAGAGTCCCCAAACAGGCGTTTTCAGCCCAATACCGGCATAAGGAAGAAACAGAAGTAAGCACAGGGAAATATCTGCTTCTAAATCCAAAACGCAGCTATCTAACAGAACGGTTGTCAATGTGTGCACTCAACTTCCAGAGTTAAACCCGTGTGTGGATTCAGCAGTCTGCAAACACTTTCTCTGCAGAGTCCCAAAACATGCGTTTTCAGCCCATTACCGGCATATGGAAGAAACAGCAGTAAGCCCAGGGAAATATCTGCTTCTAAATCCAAAACGCAGCTATCTAACAGAACGGTTGTCAATGTGTGCACTCAACTTCCAGAGTTAAACCCGTGTGTGGATTCAGCAGTCTGCAAACACTTTCTCTGCAGAGTCCCAAAACAGGCGTTTTCAGCCCATTACCGGCATATGGAAGAAACAGCAGTAAGCCCAGGGAAATATCTGCTTCTAAATCCAAAACGCAGCTATCTAACAGAACGGTTGTCAATGTGTGCACTCAACTTCCAGAGTTAAACCCGTGTGTGGATTCAGCAGTCTGCAAACACTTTCTCTGCAGAGTCCCAAAACAGGCGTTTTCAGCCCATTACCGGCATATGGAAGAAACAGCAGTAAGCCCAGGGAAATATCTGCTTCTAAATCCAAAACGCAGCTATCTAACAGAACGGTTGTCAATGTGTGCACTCAACTTCCAGAGTTAAACCCGTGTGTGGATTCAGCAGTCTGCAAACACTTTCTCTGCAGAGTCCCAAAACAGGCGTTTTCAGCCCATTACCGGCATATGGAAGAAACAGCAGTCAGCACAGGGAAATATCTGCTTCTAAATCCAAAACGCAGCTATCTAACAGAACGGTTGTCAATGTGTGCACTCAACTTCCAGAGTTAAACCCGTGTGTGGATTCAGCAGTCTGCAAACACTTTCTCTGCAGAGTCCCAAAACAGGCGTTTTCAGCCCATTACCGGCATATGGAAGAAACAGCAGTAAGCCCAGGGAAATATCTGCTTCTAAATCCAAAACGCAGCTATCTAACAGAACGGTTGTCAATGTGTGCACTCAACTTCCAGAGTTAAACCCGTGTGTGGATTCAGCAGTCTGCAAACACTTTCTCTGCAGAGTTCCAAAACAGGCGTTTTCAGCCCATTACCGGCATATGGAAGAAACAGCAGTAAGCCCAGGGAAATATCTGCTTCTAAATCCAAAACGCAGCTATCTAACAGAACGGTTGTCAATGTGTGCACTCAACTTCCAGAGTTAAACCCGTGTGTGGATTCAGCAGTCTGCAAACACTTTCTCTGCAGAGTCCCAAAACAGGCGTTTTCAGCCCATTACCGGCATATGGAAGAAACAGCAGTAAGCCCAGGGAAATATCTGCTTCTAAATCCAAAACGCAGCTATCTAACAGAACGGTTGTCAATGTGTGCACTCAACTTCCAGAGTTAAACCCGTGTGTGGATTCAGCAGTCTGCAAACACTTTCTCTGCAGAGTCCCAAAACAGGCGTTTTCAGCCCATTACCGGCATATGGAAGAAACAGCAGTAAGCCCAGGGAAATATCTGCTTCTAAATCCAAAACGCAGCTATCTAACAGAACGGTTGTCAATGTGTGCACTCAACTTCCAGAGTTAAACCCGTGTGTGGATTCAGCAGTCTGCAAACACTTTCTCTGCAGAGTCCCAAAACAGGCGTTTTCAGCCCATTACCGGCATATGGAAGAAACAGCAGTCAGCACAGGGAAATATCTGCTTCTAAATCCAAAACGCAGCTATCTAACAGAACGGTTGTCAATGTGTGCACTCAACTTCCAGAGTTAGACCCGTGTGTGGATTCAGCAGTCTGCAAACACTTTCTCTGCAGAGTCCCAAAACAGGCGTTTTCAGCCCATTACCGGCATATGGAAGAAACAGCAGTAAGCCCAGGGAAATATCTGCTTCTAAATCCAAAACGCAGCTATCTAACAGAACGGTTGTCAATGTGTGCACTCAACTTCCAGAGTTAAACCCGTGTGTGGATTCAGCAGTCTGCAAACACTTTCTCTGCAGAGTCCCAAAACAGGCGTTTTCAGCCCTTTACCGGCATATGGAAGAAACAGCAGTAAGCCCAGGGAAATATCTGCTTCTAAATCCAAAACGCAGCTATCTAACAGAACGGTTGTCAATGTGTGCACTCAACTTCCAGAGTTAAACCCGTGTGTGGATTCAGCAGTCTGCAAACACTTTCTCTGTAGAGTCCCAAAACAGGCGTTTTCAGCCCATTACCGGCATATGGAAGAAACAGCAGTAAGCACAGGGAAATATCTGCTTCTAAATCCAAAACGCAGCTATCTAACAGAACGGTTGTCAATGTGTGCACTCAACTTCCAGAGTTAAACCCGTGTGTGGATTCAGCAGTCTGCAAACACTTTCTCTGCAGAGTCCCAAAACAGGCGTTTTCAGCCCATTACCGGCATATGGAAGAAACAGCAGTAAGCCCAGGGAAATATCTGCTTCTAAATCCAAAACGCAGCTATCTAACAGAACGGTTGTCAATGTGTGCACTCAACTTCCAGAGTTAAACCCGTGTGTGGATTCAGCAGTCTGCAAACACTTTCTCTGCAGAGTCCCAAAACAGGCGTTTTCAGCCCATTACCGGCATATGGAAGAAACAGCAGTAAGCACAGGGAAATATCTGCTTCTAAATCCAAAACGCAGCTATCTAACAGAACGGTTGTCAATGTGTGCACTCAACTTCCAGAGTTAAACCCGTGTGTGGATTCAGCAGTCTGCAAACACTTTCTCTGCAGAGTCCCAAAACAGGCGTTTTCAGCCCATTACCGGCATATGGAAGAAACAGCAGTAAGCCCAGGGAAATATCTGCTTCTAAATCCAAAACGCAGCTATCTAACAGAACGGTTTTCAATGTGTGCACTCAACTTCCAGAGTTAAACCCGTGTGTGGATTCAGCAGTCTGCAAACACTTTCTCTGCAGAGTCCCAAAACAGGCGTTTTCAGCCCATTACCGGCATATGGAAGAAACAGCAGTAAGCCCAGGGAAATATCTGCTTCTAAATCCAAAACGCAGCTATCTAACAGAACGGTTGTCAATGTGTGCACTCAACTTCCAGAGTTAAACCCGTGTGTGGATTCAGCAGTCTGCAAACACTTTCTCTGCAGAGTCCCAAAACAGGCGTTTTCAGCCCATTACCGGCATATGGAAGAAACAGCAGTAAGCACAGGGAAATATCTGCTTCTAAATCCAAAACGCAGCTATCTAACAGAACGGTTGTCAATGTGTGCACTCAACTTCCAGAGTTAAACCCGTGTGTGGATTCAGCAGTCTGCAAACACTTTCTCTGCAGAGTCCCAAAACAGGCGTTTTCAGCCCATTAACGGCATATGGAAGAAACAGCAGTAAGCACAGGGAAATATCTGCTTCTAAATCCAAAACGCAGCTATCTAACAGAACGGTTGTCAATGTGTGCACTCAACTTCCAGAGTTAAACCCGTGTGTGGATTCAGCAGTCTGCAAACACTTTCTCTGCAGAGTCCCAAAACAGGCGTTTTCAGCCCATTACCGGCATATGGAAGAAACAGCAGTAAGCCCAGGGAAATATCTGCTTCTAAATCCAAAACGCAGCTATCTAACAGAACGGTTGTCAATGTGTGCACTCAACTTCCAGAGTTAAACCCGTGTGTGGATTCAGCAGTCTGCAAACACTTTCTCTGCAGAGTCCCAAAACAGGCGTTTTCAGCCCATTACCGGCATATGGAAGAAACAGCAGTCAGCCCAGGGAAATATCTGCTTCTAAATCCAAAACGCAGCTATCTAACAGAACGGTTGTCAATGTGTGCACTCAACTTCCAGAGTTAAACCCGTGTGTGGATTCAGCAGTCTGCAAACACTTTCTCTGCAGAGTCCCAAAACAGGCGTTTTCAGCCCATTACCGGCATATGGAAGAAACAGCAGTCAGCACAGGGAAATATCTGCTTCTAAATCCAAATCGCAGCTATTTAACAGAACTGTTGTCAATGTGTGCACTCAACTTCCAGAGTTAAACCCGTGTGTGGATTCAGCAGTCTGCAAACACTTTCTCTGCAGAGTCCCAAAACAGGCGTTTTCAGCCCATTACCGGCATATGGAAGAAACAGCAGTCAGCACAGGGAAATATCTGCTTCTAAATCCAAAACGCAGCTATCTAACAGAACGGTTGTCAATGTGTGCACTCAACTTCCAGAGTTAAACCCGTGTGTGGATTCAGCAGTCTGCAAACACTTTCTCTGCAGAGTCCCAAAACAGGCGTTTTCAGCCCATTACCGGCATATGGAAGAAACAGCAGTAAGCCCAGGGAAATATCTGCTTCTAAATCCAAAATGCAGCTATCTAACAGAACGGTTGTCAATGTGTGCACTCAACTTCCAGAGTTAAACCCGTGTGTGGATTCAGCAGTCTGCAAACACTTTCTCTGCAGAGTCCCAAAACAGGCGTTTTCAGCCCATTACCGGCATATGGAAGAAACAGCAGTAAGCCCAGGGAAATATCTGCTTCTAAATCCAAAACGCAGCTATCTAACAGAACGGTTGTCAATGTGTGCACTCAACTTCCAGAGTTAAACCCGTGTGTGGATTCAGCAGTCTGCAAACACTTTCTCTGCAGAGTCCCAAAACAGGCGTTTTCAGCCCATTACCGGCATATGGAAGAAACAGCAGTAAGCACAGGGAAATATCTGCTTCTAAATCCAAAACGCAGCTATCTAACAGAACGGTTGTCAATGTGTGCACTCAACTTCCAGAGTTAAACCCGTGTGTGGATTCAGCAGTCTGCAAACACTTTCTCTGCAGAGTCCCCAAACAGGCGTTTTCAGCCCAATACCGGCATATGGAAGAAACAGCAGTAAGCACAGGGAAATATCTGCTTCTAAATCCAAAACGCAGCTATCTAACAGAACGGTTGTCAATGTGTGCACTCAACTTCCAGAGTTAAACCCGTGTGTGGATTCAGCAGTCTGCAAACACTTTCTCTGCAGAGTCCCAAAACATGCGTTTTCAGCCCATTACCGGCATATGGAAGAAACAGCAGTAAGCCCAGGGAAATATCTGCTTCTAAATCCAAAACGCAGCTATCTAACAGAACGGTTGTCAATGTGTGCACTCAACTTCCAGAGTTAAACCCGTGTGTGGATTCAGCAGTCTGCAAACACTTTCTCTGCAGAGTCCCAAAACAGGCGTTTTCAGCCCATTACCGGCATATGGAAGAAACAGCAGTAAGCCCAGGGAAATATCTGCTTCTAAATCCAAAACGCAGCTATCTAACAGAACGGTTGTCAATGTGTGCACTCAACTTCCAGAGTTAAACCCGTGTGTGGATTCAGCAGTCTGCAAACACTTTCTCTGCAGAGTCCCAAAACAGGCGTTTTCAGCCCATTACCGGCATATGGAAGAAACAGCAGTAAGCCCAGGGAAATATCTGCTTCTAAATCCAAAACGCAGCTATCTAACAGAACGGTTGTCAATGTGTGCACTCAACTTCCAGAGTTAAACCCGTGTGTGGATTCAGCAGTCTGCAAACACTTTCTCTGCAGAGTCCCAAAACAGGCGTTTTCAGCCCATTACCGGCATATGGAAGAAACAGCAGTCAGCACAGGGAAATATCTGCTTCTAAATCCAAAACGCAGCTATCTAACAGAACGGTTGTCAATGTGTGCACTCAACTTCCAGAGTTAAACCCGTGTGTGGATTCAGCAGTCTGCAAACACTTTCTCTGCAGAGTCCCAAAACAGGCGTTTTCAGCCCATTACCGGCATATGGAAGAAACAGCAGTCAGCACAGGGAAATATCTGCTTCTAAATCCAAAACGCAGCTATCTAACAGAACGGTTGTCAATGTGTGCACTCAACTTCCAGAGTTAAACCCGTGTGTGGATTCAGCAGTCTGCAAACACTTTCTCTGCAGAGTCCCAAAACAGGCGTTTTCAGCCCATTACCGGCATATGGAAGAAACAGCAGTCAGCACAGGGAAATATCTGCTTCTAAATCCAAAACGCAGCTATCTAACAGAACGGTTGTCAATGTGTGCACTCAACTTCCAGAGTTAAACCCGTGTGTGGATTCAGCAGTCTGCAAACACTTTCTCTGCAGAGTCCCAAAACAGGCGTTTTCAGCCCATTACCGGCATATGGAAGAAACAGCAGTAAGCCCAGGGAAATATCTGCTTCTAAATCCAAAACGCAGCTATCTAACAGAACGGTTGTCAATGTGTGCACTCAACTTCCAGAGTTAAACCCGTGTGTGGATTCAGCAGTCTGCAAACACTTTCTCTGCAGAGTCCCAAAACAGGCGTTTTCAGCCCATTACCGGCATATGGAAGAAACAGCAGTAAGCCCAGGGAAATATCTGCTTCTAAATCCAAAACGCAGCTATCTAACAGAACGGTTGTCAATGTGTGCACTCAACTTCCAGAGTTAAACCCGTGTGTGGATTCAGCAGTCTGCAAACACTTTCTCTGCAGAGTCCCAAAACAGGCGTTTTCAGCCCATTACCGGCATATGGAAGAAACAGCAGTCAGCACAGGGAAATATCTGCTTCTAAATCCAAAACGCAGCTATCTAACAGAACGGTTGTCAATGTGTGCACTCAACTTCCAGAGTTAGACCCGTGTGTGGATTCAGCAGTCTGCAAACACTTTCTCTGCAGAGTCCCAAAACAGGCGTTTTCAGCCCTTTACCGGCATATGGAAGAAACAGCAGTAAGCCCAGGGAAATATCTGCTTCTAAATCCAAAACGCAGCTATCTAACAGAACGGTTGTCAATGTGTGCACTCAACTTCCAGAGTTAAACCCGTGTGTGGATTCAGCAGTCTGCAAACACTTTCTCTGCAGAGTCCCAAAACAGGCGTTTTCAGCCCTTTACCGGCATATGGAAGAAACAGCAGTAAGCCCAGGGAAATATCTGCTTCTAAATCCAAAACGCAGCTATCTAACAGAACGGTTGTCAATGTGTGCACTCAACTTCCAGAGTTAAACCCGTGTGTGGATTCAGCAGTCTGCAAACACTTTCTCTGTAGAGTCCCAAAACAGGCGTTTTCAGCCCATTACCGGCATATGGAAGAAACAGCAGTAAGCACAGGGAAATATCTGCTTCTAAATCCAAAACGCAGCTATCTAACAGAACGGTTGTCAATGTGTGCACTCAACTTCCAGAGTTAAACCCGTGTGTGGATTCAGCAGTCTGCAAACACTTTCTCTGCAGAGTCCCAAAACAGGCGTTTTCAGCCCATTACCGGCATATGGAAGAAACAGCAGTAAGCCCAGGGAAATATCTGCTTCTAAATCCAAAACGCAGCTATCTAACAGAACGGTTGTCAATGTGTGCACTCAACTTCCAGAGTTAAACCCGTGTGTGGATTCAGCAGTCTGCAAACACTTTCTCTGCAGAGTCCCAAAACAGGCGTTTTCAGCCCATTACCGGCATATGGAAGAAACAGCAGTAAGCCCAGGGAAATATCTGCTTCTAAATCCAAAACGCAGCTATCTAACAGAACGGTTGTCAATGTGTGCACTCAACTTCCAGAGTTAAACCCGTGTGTGGATTCAGCAGTCTGCAAACACTTTCTCTGCAGAGTCCCAAAACAGGCGTTTTCAGCCCATTACCGGCATATGGAAGAAACAGCAGTCAGCACAGGGAAATATCTGCTTCTAAATCCAAAACGCAGCTATCTAACAGAACGGTTGTCAATGTGTGCACTCAACTTCCGGAGTTAAACCCGTGTGTGGATTCAGCAGTCTGCAAACACTTTCTCTGCAGAGTCCCAAAACAGGCGTTTTCAGCCCATTACCGGCATATGGAAGAAACAGCAGTAAGCCCAGGGAAATATCTGCTTCTAAATCCAAAACGCAGCTATCTAACAGAACGGTTGTCAATGTGTGCACTCAACTTCCAGAGTTAAACCCGTGTGTGGATTCAGCAGTCTGCAAACACTTTCTCTGCAGAGTTCCAAAACAGGCGTTTTCAGCCCATTACCGGCATATGGAAGAAACAGCAGTAAGCCCAGGGAAATATCTGCTTCTAAATCCAAAACGCAGCTATCTAACAGAACGGTTGTCAATGTGTGCACTCAACTTCCAGAGTTAAACCCGTGTGTGGATTCAGCAGTCTGCAAACACTTTCTCTGCAGAGTCCCAAAACAGGCGTTTTCAGCCCATTACCGGCATATGGAAGAAACAGCAGTAAGCCCAGGGAAATATCTGCTTCTAAATCCAAAACGCAGCTATCTAACAGAACGGTTGTCAATGTGTGCACTCAACTTCCAGAGTTAAACCCGTGTGTGGATTCAGCAGTCTGCAAACACTTTCTCTGCAGAGTCCCAAAACAGGCGTTTTCAGCCCATTACCGGCATATGGAAGAAACAGCAGTAAGCCCAGGGAAATATCTGCTTCTAAATCCAAAACGCAGCTATCTAACAGAACGGTTGTCAATGTGTGCACTCAACTTCCAGAGTTAAACCCGTGTGTGGATTCAGCAGTCTGCAAACACTTTCTCTGCAGAGTCCCAAAACAGGCGTTTTCAGCCCATTACCGGCATATGGAAGAAACAGCAGTCAGCACAGGGAAATATCTGCTTCTAAATCCAAAACGCAGCTATCTAACAGAACGGTTGTCAATGTGTGCACTCAACTTCCAGAGTTAGACCCGTGTGTGGATTCAGCAGTCTGCAAACACTTTCTCTGCAGAGTCCCAAAACAGGCGTTTTCAGCCCATTACCGGCATATGGAAGAAACAGCAGTAAGCCCAGGGAAATATCTGCTTCTAAATCCAAAACGCAGCTATCTAACAGAACGGTTGTCAATGTGTGCACTCAACTTCCAGAGTTAAACCCGTGTGTGGATTCAGCAGTCTGCAAACACTTTCTCTGCAGAGTCCCAAAACAGGCGTTTTCAGCCCTTTACCGGCATATGGAAGAAACAGCAGTAAGCCCAGGGAAATATCTGCTTCTAAATCCAAAACGCAGCTATCTAACAGAACGGTTGTCAATGTGTGCACTCAACTTCCAGAGTTAAACCCGTGTGTGGATTCAGCAGTCTGCAAACACTTTCTCTGTAGAGTCCCAAAACAGGCGTTTTCAGCCCATTACCGGCATATGGAAGAAACAGCAGTAAGCACAGGGAAATATCTGCTTCTAAATCCAAAACGCAGCTATCTAACAGAACGGTTGTCAATGTGTGCACTCAACTTCCAGAGTTAAACCCGTGTGTGGATTCAGCAGTCTGCAAACACTTTCTCTGCAGAGTCCCAAAACAGGCGTTTTCAGCCCATTACCGGCATATGGAAGAAACAGCAGTAAGCCCAGGGAAATATCTGCTTCTAAATCCAAAACGCAGCTATCTAACAGAACGGTTGTCAATGTGTGCACTCAACTTCCAGAGTTAAACCCGTGTGTGGATTCAGCAGTCTGCAAACACTTTCTCTGCAGAGTCCCAAAACAGGCGTTTTCAGCCCATTACCGGCATATGGAAGAAACAGCAGTAAGCACAGGGAAATATCTGCTTCTAAATCCAAAACGCAGCTATCTAACAGAACGGTTGTCAATGTGTGCACTCAACTTCCAGAGTTAAACCCGTGTGTGGATTCAGCAGTCTGCAAACACTTTCTCTGCAGAGTCCCAAAACAGGCGTTTTCAGCCCATTACCGGCATATGGAAGAAACAGCAGTAAGCCCAGGGAAATATCTGCTTCTAAATCCAAAACGCAGCTATCTAACAGAACGGTTTTCAATGTGTGCACTCAACTTCCAGAGTTAAACCCGTGTGTGGATTCAGCAGTCTGCAAACACTTTCTCTGCAGAGTCCCAAAACAGGCGTTTTCAGCCCATTACCGGCATATGGAAGAAACAGCAGTAAGCCCAGGGAAATATCTGCTTCTAAATCCAAAACGCAGCTATCTAACAGAACGGTTGTCAATGTGTGCACTCAACTTCCAGAGTTAAACCCGTGTGTGGATTCAGCAGTCTGCAAACACTTTCTCTGCAGAGTCCCAAAACAGGCGTTTTCAGCCCATTACCGGCATATGGAAGAAACAGCAGTAAGCCCAGGGAAATATCTGCTTCTAAATCCAAAACGCAGCTATCTAACAGAACGGTTGTCAATGTGTGCACTCAACTTCCAGAGTTAAACCCGTGTGTGGATTCAGCAGTCTGCAAACACTTTCTCTGCAGAGTCCCAAAACAGGCGTTTTCAGCCCATTACCGGCATATGGAAGAAACAGCAGTAAGCCCAGGGAAATATCTGCTTCTAAATCCAAAACGCAGCTATCTAACAGAACGGTTGTCAATGTGTGCACTCAACTTCCAGAGTTAAACCCGTGTGTGGATTCAGCAGTCTGCAAACACTTTCTCTGCAGAGTCCCAAAACAGGCGTTTTCAGCCCATTACCGGCATATGGAAGAAACAGCAGTAAGCCCAGGGAAATATCTGCTTCTAAATCCAAAACGCAGCTATCTAACAGAACGGTTGTCAATGTGTGCACTCAACTTCCAGAGTTAAACCCGTGTGTGGATTCAGCAGTCTGCAAACACTTTCTCTGCAGAGTCCCAAAACAGGCGTTTTCAGCCCATTACCGGCATATGGAAGAAACAGCAGTCAGCCCAGGGAAATATCTGCTTCTAAATCCAAAACGCAGCTATCTAACAGAACGGTTGTCAATGTGTGCACTCAACTTCCAGAGTTAAACCCGTGTGTGGATTCAGCAGTCTGCAAACACTTTCTCTGCAGAGTCCCAAAACAGGCGTTTTCAGCCCATTACCGGCATATGGAAGAAACAGCAGTCAGCACAGGGAAATATCTGCTTCTAAATCCAAAACGCAGCTATTTAACAGAACTGTTGTCAATGTGTGCACTCAACTTCCAGAGTTAAACCCGTGTGTGGATTCAGCAGTCTGCAAACACTTTCTCTGCAGAGTCCCAAAACAGGCGTTTTCAGCCCATTACCGGCATATGGAAGAAACAGCAGTCAGCACAGGGAAATATCTGCTTCTAAATCCAAAACGCAGCTATCTAACAGAACGGTTGTCAATGTGTGCACTCAACTTCCAGAGTTAAACCCGTGTGTGGATTCAGCAGTCTGCAAACACTTTCTCTGCAGAGTCCCAAAACAGGCGTTTTCAGCCCATTACCGGCATATGGAAGAAACAGCAGTAAGCCCAGGGAAATATCTGCTTCTAAATCCAAAATGCAGCTATCTAACAGAACGGTTGTCAATGTGTGCACTCAACTTCCAGAGTTAAACCCGTGTGTGGATTCAGCAGTCTGCAAACACTTTCTCTGCAGAGTCCCAAAACAGGCGTTTTCAGCCCATTACCGGCATATGGAAGAAACAGCAGTAAGCACAGGGAAATATCTGCTTCTAAATCCAAAACGCAGCTATCTAACAGAACGGTTGTCAATGTGTGCACTCAACTTCCAGAGTTAAACCCGTGTGTGGATTCAGCAGTCTGCAAACACTTTCTCTGCAGAGTCCCAAAACAGGCGTTTTCAGCCCATTACCGGCATATGGAAGAAACAGCAGTAAGCCCAGGGAAATATCTGCTTCTAAATCCAAAATGCAGCTATCTAACAGAACGGTTGTCAATGTGTGCACTCAACTTCCAGAGTTAAACCCGTGTGTGGATTCAGCAGTCTGCAAACACTTTCTCTGCAGAGTCCCAAAACAGGCGTTTTCAGCCCATTACCGGCATATGGAAGAAACAGCAGTAAGCACAGGGAAATATCTGCTTCTAAATCCAAAACGCAGCTATCTAACAGAACGGTTGTCAATGTGTGCACTCAACTTCCAGAGTTAAACCCGTGTGTGGATTCAGCAGTCTGCAAACACTTTCTCTGCAGAGTCCCAAAACATGCGTTTTCAGCCCATTACCGGCATATGGAAGAAACAGCAGTAAGCCCAGGGAAATATCTGCTTCTAAATCCAAAACGCAGCTATCTAACAGAACGGTTGTCAATGTGTGCACTCAACTTCCAGAGTTAAACCCGTGTGTGGATTCAGCAGTCTGCAAACACTTTCTCTGCAGAGTCCCAAAACAGGCGTTTTCAGCCCATTACCGGCATATGGAAGAAACAGCAGTAAGCCCAGGGAAATATCTGCTTCTAAATCCAAAACGCAGCTATCTAACAGAACGGTTGTCAATGTGTGCACTCAACTTCCAGAGTTAAACCCGTGTGTGGATTCAGCAGTCTGCAAACACTTTCTCTGCAGAGTCCCAAAACAGGCGTTTTCAGCCCATTACCGGCATATGGAAGAAACAGCAGTAAGCCCAGGGAAATATCTGCTTCTAAATCCAAAACGCAGCTATCTAACAGAACGGTTGTCAATGTGTGCACTCAACTTCCAGAGTTAAACCCGTGTGTGGATTCAGCAGTCTGCAAACACTTTCTCTGCAGAGTCCCAAAACAGGCGTTTTCAGCCCATTACCGGCATATGGAAGAAACAGCAGTCAGCACAGGGAAATATCTGCTTCTAAATCCAAAACGCAGCTATCTAACAGAACGGTTGTCAATGTGTGCACTCAACTTCCAGAGTTAAACCCGTGTGTGGATTCAGCAGTCTGCAAACACTTTCTCTGCAGAGTCCCAAAACAGGCGTTTTCAGCCCATTACCGGCATATGGAAGAAACAGCAGTAAGCCCAGGGAAATATCTGCTTCTAAATCCAAAACGCAGCTATCTAACAGAACGGTTGTCAATGTGTGCACTCAACTTCCAGAGTTAAACCCGTGTGTGGATTCAGCAGTCTGCAAACACTTTCTCTGCAGAGTTCCAAAACAGGCGTTTTCAGCCCATTACCGGCATATGGAAGAAACAGCAGTAAGCCCAGGGAAATATCTGCTTCTAAATCCAAAACGCAGCTATCTAACAGAACGGTTGTCAATGTGTGCACTCAACTTCCAGAGTTAAACCCGTGTGTGGATTCAGCAGTCTGCAAACACTTTCTCTGCAGAGTCCCAAAACAGGCGTTTTCAGCCCATTACCGGCATATGGAAGAAACAGCAGTAAGCCCAGGGAAATATCTGCTTCTAAATCCAAAACGCAGCTATCTAACAGAACGGTTGTCAATGTGTGCACTCAACTTCCAGAGTTAAACCCGTGTGTGGATTCAGCAGTCTGCAAACACTTTCTCTGCAGAGTCCCAAAACAGGCGTTTTCAGCCCATTACCGGCATATGGAAGAAACAGCAGTAAGCCCAGGGAAATATCTGCTTCTAAATCCAAAACGCAGCTATCTAACAGAACGGTTGTCAATGTGTGCACTCAACTTCCAGAGTTAAACCCGTGTGTGGATTCAGCAGTCTGCAAACACTTTCTCTGCAGAGTCCCAAAACAGGCGTTTTCAGCCCATTACCGGCATATGGAAGAAACAGCAGTCAGCACAGGGAAATATCTGCTTCTAAATCCAAAACGCAGCTATCTAACAGAACGGTTGTCAATGTGTGCACTCAACTTCCAGAGTTAGACCCGTGTGTGGATTCAGCAGTCTGCAAACACTTTCTCTGCAGAGTCCCAAAACAGGCGTTTTCAGCCCATTACCGGCATATGGAAGAAACAGCAGTAAGCCCAGGGAAATATCTGCTTCTAAATCCAAAACGCAGCTATCTAACAGAACGGTTGTCAATGTGTGCACTCAACTTCCAGAGTTAAACCCGTGTGTGGATTCAGCAGTCTGCAAACACTTTCTCTGCAGAGTCCCAAAACAGGCGTTTTCAGCCCTTTACCGGCATATGGAAGAAACAGCAGTAAGCCCAGGGAAATATCTGCTTCTAAATCCAAAACGCAGCTATCTAACAGAACGGTTGTCAATGTGTGCACTCAACTTCCAGAGTTAAACCCGTGTGTGGATTCAGCAGTCTGCAAACACTTTCTCTGTAGAGTCCCAAAACAGGCGTTTTCAGCCCATTACCGGCATATGGAAGAAACAGCAGTAAGCACAGGGAAATATCTGCTTCTAAATCCAAAACGCAGCTATCTAACAGAACGGTTGTCAATGTGTGCACTCAACTTCCAGAGTTAAACCCGTGTGTGGATTCAGCAGTCTGCAAACACTTTCTCTGCAGAGTCCCAAAACAGGCGTTTTCAGCCCATTACCGGCATATGGAAGAAACAGCAGTAAGCCCAGGGAAATATCTGCTTCTAAATCCAAAACGCAGCTATCTAACAGAACGGTTGTCAATGTGTGCACTCAACTTCCAGAGTTAAACCCGTGTGTGGATTCAGCAGTCTGCAAACACTTTCTCTGCAGAGTCCCAAAACAGGCGTTTTCAGCCCATTACCAGCATATGGAAGAAACAGCAGTAAGCACAGGGAAATATCTGCTTCTAAATCCAAAACGCAGCTATCTAACAGAACGGTTGTCAATGTGTGCACTCAACTTCCAGAGTTAAACCCGTGTGTGGATTCAGCAGTCTGCAAACACTTTCTCTGCAGAGTCCCAAAACAGGCGTTTTCAGCCCATTACCGGCATATGGAAGAAACAGCAGTAAGCCCAGGGAAATATCTGCTTCTAAATCCAAAACGCAGCTATCTAACAGAACGGTTTTCAATGTGTGCACTCAACTTCCAGAGTTAAACCCGTGTGTGGATTCAGCAGTCTGCAAACACTTTCTCTGCAGAGTCCCAAAACAGGCGTTTTCAGCCCATTACCGGCATATGGAAGAAACAGCAGTAAGCCCAGGGAAATATCTGCTTCTAAATCCAAAACGCAGCTATCTAACAGAACGGTTGTCAATGTGTGCACTCAACTTCCAGAGTTAAACCCGTGTGTGGATTCAGCAGTCTGCAAACACTTTCTCTGCAGAGTCCCAAAACAGGCGTTTTCAGCCCATTACCGGCATATGGAAGAAACAGCAGTCAGCCCAGGGAAATATCTGCTTCTAAATCCAAAACGCAGCTATCTAACAGAACGGTTGTCAATGTGTGCACTCAACTTCCAGAGTTAAACCCGTGTGTGGATTCAGCAGTCTGCAAACACTTTCTCTGCAGAGTCCCAAAACAGGCGTTTTCAGCCCATTACCGGCATATGGAAGAAACAGCAGTCAGCACAGGGAAATATCTGCTTCTAAATCCAAATCGCAGCTATTTAACAGAACTGTTGTCAATGTGTGCACTCAACTTCCAGAGTTAAACCCGTGTGTGGATTCAGCAGTCTGCAAACACTTTCTCTGCAGAGTCCCAAAACAGGCGTTTTCAGCCCATTACCGGCATATGGAAGAAACAGCAGTCAGCACAGGGAAATATCTGCTTCTAAATCCAAAACGCAGCTATCTAACAGAACGGTTGTCAATGTGTGCACTCAACTTCCAGAGTTAAACCCGTGTGTGGATTCAGCAGTCTGCAAACACTTTCTCTGCAGAGTCCCAAAACAGGCGTTTTCAGCCCATTACCGGCATATGGAAGAAACAGCAGTAAGCCCAGGGAAATATCTGCTTCTAAATCCAAAATGCAGCTATCTAACAGAACGGTTGTCAATGTGTGCACTCAACTTCCAGAGTTAAACCCGTGTGTGGATTCAGCAGTCTGCAAACACTTTCTCTGCAGAGTCCCAAAACAGGCGTTTTCAGCCCATTACCGGCATATGGAAGAAACAGCAGTAAGCCCAGGGAAATATCTGCTTCTAAATCCAAAACGCAGCTATCTAACAGAACGGTTGTCAATGTGTGCACTCAACTTCCAGAGTTAAACCCGTGTGTGGATTCAGCAGTCTGCAAACACTTTCTCTGCAGAGTCCCAAAACAGGCGTTTTCAGCCCATTACCGGCATATGGAAGAAACAGCAGTAAGCACAGGGAAATATCTGCTTCTAAATCCAAAACGCAGCTATCTAACAGAACGGTTGTCAATGTGTGCACTCAACTTCCAGAGTTAAACCCGTGTGTGGATTCAGCAGTCTGCAAACACTTTCTCTGCAGAGTCCCCAAACAGGCGTTTTCAGCCCAATACCGGCATATGGAAGAAACAGCAGTAAGCACAGGGAAATATCTGCTTCTAAATCCAAAACGCAGCTATCTAACAGAACGGTTGTCAATGTGTGCACTCAACTTCCAGAGTTAAACCCGTGTGTGGATTCAGCAGTCTGCAAACACTTTCTCTGCAGAGTCCCAAAACATGCGTTTTCAGCCCATTACCGGCATATGGAAGAAACAGCAGTAAGCCCAGGGAAATATCTGCTTCTAAATCCAAAACGCAGCTATCTAACAGAACGGTTGTCAATGTGTGCACTCAACTTCCAGAGTTAAACCCGTGTGTGGATTCAGCAGTCTGCAAACACTTTCTCTGCAGAGTCCCAAAACAGGCGTTTTCAGCCCATTACCGGCATATGGAAGAAACAGCAGTAAGCCCAGGGAAATATCTGCTTCTAAATCCAAAACGCAGCTATCTAACAGAACGGTTGTCAATGTGTGCACTCAACTTCCAGAGTTAAACCCGTGTGTGGATTCAGCAGTCTGCAAACACTTTCTCTGCAGAGTCCCAAAACAGGCGTTTTCAGCCCATTACCGGCATATGGAAGAAACAGCAGTAAGCCCAGGGAAATATCTGCTTCTAAATCCAAAACGCAGCTATCTAACAGAACGGTTGTCAATGTGTGCACTCAACTTCCAGAGTTAAACCCGTGTGTGGATTCAGCAGTCTGCAAACACTTTCTCTGCAGAGTCCCAAAACAGGCGTTTTCAGCCCATTACCGGCATATGGAAGAAACAGCAGTCAGCACAGGGAAATATCTGCTTCTAAATCCAAAACGCAGCTATCTAACAGAACGGTTGTCAATGTGTGCACTCAACTTCCAGAGTTAAACCCGTGTGTGGATTCAGCAGTCTGCAAACACTTTCTCTGCAGAGTCCCAAAACAGGCGTTTTCAGCCCATTACCGGCATATGGAAGAAACAGCAGTCAGCACAGGGAAATATCTGCTTCTAAATCCAAAACGCAGCTATCTAACAGAACGGTTGTCAATGTGTGCACTCAACTTCCAGAGTTAAACCCGTGTGTGGATTCAGCAGTCTGCAAACACTTTCTCTGCAGAGTCCCAAAACAGGCGTTTTCAGCCCATTACCGGCATATGGAAGAAACAGCAGTCAGCACAGGGAAATATCTGCTTCTAAATCCAAAACGCAGCTATCTAACAGAACGGTTGTCAATGTGTGCACTCAACTTCCAGAGTTAAACCCGTGTGTGGATTCAGCAGTCTGCAAACACTTTCTCTGCAGAGTCCCAAAACAGGCGTTTTCAGCCCATTACCGGCATATGGAAGAAACAGCAGTAAGCCCAGGGAAATATCTGCTTCTAAATCCAAAACGCAGCTATCTAACAGAACGGTTGTCAATGTGTGCACTCAACTTCCAGAGTTAAACCCGTGTGTGGATTCAGCAGTCTGCAAACACTTTCTCTGCAGAGTCCCAAAACAGGCGTTTTCAGCCCATTACCGGCATATGGAAGAAACAGCAGTAAGCCCAGGGAAATATCTGCTTCTAAATCCAAAACGCAGCTATCTAACAGAACGGTTGTCAATGTGTGCACTCAACTTCCAGAGTTAAACCCGTGTGTGGATTCAGCAGTCTGCAAACACTTTCTCTGCAGAGTCCCAAAACAGGCGTTTTCAGCCCATTACCGGCATATGGAAGAAACAGCAGTCAGCACAGGGAAATATCTGCTTCTAAATCCAAAACGCAGCTATCTAACAGAACGGTTGTCAATGTGTGCACTCAACTTCCAGAGTTAGACCCGTGTGTGGATTCAGCAGTCTGCAAACACTTTGTCTGCAGAGTCCCAAAACAGGCGTTTTCAGCCCATTACCGGCATATGGAAGAAACAGCAGTAAGCCCAGGGAAATATCTGCTTCTAAATCCAAAACGCAGCTATCTAACAGAACGGTTGTCAATGTGTGCACTCAACTTCCAGAGTTAAACCCGTGTGTGGATTCAGCAGTCTGCAAACACTTTCTCTGCAGAGTCCCAAAACAGGCGTTTTCAGCCCTTTACCGGCATATGGAAGAAACAGCAGTAAGCCCAGGGAAATATCTGCTTCTAAATCCAAAACGCAGCTATCTAACAGAACGGTTGTCAATGTGTGCACTCAACTTCCAGAGTTAAACCCGTGTGTGGATTCAGCAGTCTGCAAACACTTTCTCTGTAGAGTCCCAAAACAGGCGTTTTCAGCCCATTACCGGCATATGGAAGAAACAGCAGTAAGCACAGGGAAATATCTGCTTCTAAATCCAAAACGCAGCTATCTAACAGAACGGTTGTCAATGTGTGCACTCAACTTCCAGAGTTAAACCCGTGTGTGGATTCAGCAGTCTGCAAACACTTTCTCTGCAGAGTCCCAAAACAGGCGTTTTCAGCCCATTACCGGCATATGGAAGAAACAGCAGTAAGCCCAGGGAAATATCTGCTTCTAAATCCAAAACGCAGCTATCTAACAGAACGGTTGTCAATGTGTGCACTCAACTTCCAGAGTTAAACCCGTGTGTGGATTCAGCAGTCTGCAAACACTTTCTCTGCAGAGTCCCAAAACAGGCGTTTTCAGCCCATTACCGGCATATGGAAGAAACAGCAGTAAGCCCAGGGAAATATCTGCTTCTAAATCCAAAACGCAGCTATCTAACAGAACGGTTGTCAATGTGTGCACTCAACTTCCAGAGTTAAACCCGTGTGTGGATTCAGCAGTCTGCAAACACTTTCTCTGCAGAGTCCCAAAACAGGCGTTTTCAGCCCATTACCGGCATATGGAAGAAACAGCAGTCAGCACAGGGAAATATCTGCTTCTAAATCCAAAACGCAGCTATCTAACAGAACGGTTGTCAATGTGTGCACTCAACTTCCAGAGTTAAACCCGTGTGTGGATTCAGCAGTCTGCAAACACTTTCTCTGCAGAGTCCCAAAACAGGCGTTTTCAGCCCATTACCGGCATATGGAAGAAACAGCAGTAAGCCCAGGGAAATATCTGCTTCTAAATCCAAAACGCAGCTATCTAACAGAACGGTTGTCAATGTGTGCACTCAACTTCCAGAGTTAAACCCGTGTGTGGATTCAGCAGTCTGCAAACACTTTCTCTGCAGAGTTCCAAAACAGGCGTTTTCAGCCCATTACCGGCATATGGAAGAAACAGCAGTAAGCCCAGGGAAATATCTGCTTCTAAATCCAAAACGCAGCTATCTAACAGAACGGTTGTCAATGTGTGCACTCAACTTCCAGAGTTAAACCCGTGTGTGGATTCAGCAGTCTGCAAACACTTTCTCTGCAGAGTCCCAAAACAGGCGTTTTCAGCCCATTACCGGCATATGGAAGAAACAGCAGTAAGCCCAGGGAAATATCTGCTTCTAAATCCAAAACGCAGCTATCTAACAGAACGGTTGTCAATGTGTGCACTCAACTTCCAGAGTTAAACCCGTGTGTGGATTCAGCAGTCTGCAAACACTTTCTCTGCAGAGTCCCAAAACAGGCGTTTTCAGCCCATTACCGGCATATGGAAGAAACAGCAGTAAGCCCAGGGAAATATCTGCTTCTAAATCCAAAACGCAGCTATCTAACAGAACGGTTGTCAATGTGTGCACTCAACTTCCAGAGTTAAACCCGTGTGTGGATTCAGCAGTCTGCAAACACTTTCTCTGCAGAGTCCCAAAACAGGCGTTTTCAGCCCATTACCGGCATATGGAAGAAACAGCAGTCAGCACAGGGAAATATCTGCTTCTAAATCCAAAACGCAGCTATCTAACAGAACGGTTGTCAATGTGTGCACTCAACTTCCAGAGTTAGACCCGTGTGTGGATTCAGCAGTCTGCAAACACTTTCTCTGCAGAGTCCCAAAACAGGCGTTTTCAGCCCATTACCGGCATATGGAAGAAACAGCAGTAAGCCCAGGGAAATATCTGCTTCTAAATCCAAAACGCAGCTATCTAACAGAACGGTTGTCAATGTGTGCACTCAACTTCCAGAGTTAAACCCGTGTGTGGATTCAGCAGTCTGCAAACACTTTCTCTGCAGAGTCCCAAAACAGGCGTTTTCAGCCCTTTACCGGCATATGGAAGAAACAGCAGTAAGCCCAGGGAAATATCTGCTTCTAAATCCAAAACGCAGCTATCTAACAGAACGGTTGTCAATGTGTGCACTCAACTTCCAGAGTTAAACCCGTGTGTGGATTCAGCAGTCTGCAAACACTTTCTCTGTAGAGTCCCAAAACAGGCGTTTTCAGCCCATTACCGGCATATGGAAGAAACAGCAGTAAGCACAGGGAAATATCTGCTTCTAAATCCAAAACGCAGCTATCTAACAGAACGGTTGTCAATGTGTGCACTCAACTTCCAGAGTTAAACCCGTGTGTGGATTCAGCAGTCTGCAAACACTTTCTCTGCAGAGTCCCAAAACAGGCGTTTTCAGCCCATTACCGGCATATGGAAGAAACAGCAGTAAGCCCAGGGAAATATCTGCTTCTAAATCCAAAACGCAGCTATCTAACAGAACGGTTGTCAATGTGTGCACTCAACTTCCAGAGTTAAACCCGTGTGTGGATTCAGCAGTCTGCAAACACTTTCTCTGCAGAGTCCCAAAACAGGCGTTTTCAGCCCATTACCGGCATATGGAAGAAACAGCAGTAAGCACAGGGAAATATCTGCTTCTAAATCCAAAACGCAGCTATCTAACAGAACGGATGTCAATGTGTGCACTCAACTTCCAGAGTTAAACCCGTGTGTGGATTCAGCAGTCTGCAAACACTTTCTCTGCAGAGTCCCAAAACAGGCGTTTTCAGCCCATTACCGGCATATGGAAGAAACAGCAGTAAGCCCAGGGAAATATCTGCTTCTAAATCCAAAACGCAGCTATCTAACAGAACGGTTTTCAATGTGTGCACTCAACTTCCAGAGTTAAACCCGTGTGTGGATTCAGCAGTCTGCAAACACTTTCTCTGCAGAGTCCCAAAACAGGCGTTTTCAGCCCATTACCGGCATATGGAAGAAACAGCAGTAAGCCCAGGGAAATATCTGCTTCTAAATCCAAAACGCAGCTATCTAACAGAACGGTTGTCAATGTGTGCACTCAACTTCCAGAGTTAAACCCGTGTGTGGATTCAGCAGTCTGCAAACACTTTCTCTGCAGAGTCCCAAAACAGGCGTTTTCAGCCCATTACCGGCATATGGAAGAAACAGCAGTAAGCCCAGGGAAATATCTGCTTCTAAATCCAAAACGCAGCTATCTAACAGAACGGTTGTCAATGTGTGCACTCAACTTCCAGAGTTAAACCCGTGTGTGGATTCAGCAGTCTGCAAACACTTTCTCTGCAGAGTCCCAAAACAGGCGTTTTCAGCCCATTAACGGCATATGGAAGAAACAGCAGTAAGCACAGGGAAATATCTGCTTCTAAATCCAAAACGCAGCTATCTAACAGAACGGTTGTCAATGTGTGCACTCAACTTCCAGAGTTAAACCCGTGTGTGGATTCAGCAGTCTGCAAACACTTTCTCTGCAGAGTCCCAAAACAGGCGTTTTCAGCCCATTACCGGCATATGGAAGAAACAGCAGTAAGCACAGGGAAATATCTGCTTCTAAATCCAAAACGCAGCTATCTAACAGAACGGTTGTCAATGTGTGCACTCAACTTCCAGAGTTAAACCCGTGTGTGGATTCAGCAGTCTGCAAACACTTTCTCTGCAGAGTCCCAAAACAGGCGTTTTCAGCCCATTACCGGCATATGGAAGAAACAGCAGTCAGCCCAGGGAAATATCTGCTTCTAAATCCAAAACGCAGCTATCTAACAGAACGGTTGTCAATGTGTGCACTCAACTTCCAGAGTTAAACCCGTGTGTGGATTCAGCAGTCTGCAAACACTTTCTCTGCAGAGTCCCAAAACAGGCGTTTTCAGCCCATTACCGGCATATGGAAGAAACAGCAGTCAGCACAGGGAAATATCTGCTTCTAAATCCAAAACGCAGCTATTTAACAGAACTGTTGTCAATGTGTGCACTCAACTTCCAGAGTTAAACCCGTGTGTGGATTCAGCAGTCTGCAAACACTTTCTCTGCAGAGTCCCAAAACAGGCGTTTTCAGCCCATTACCGGCATATGGAAGAAACAGCAGTCAGCACAGGGAAATATCTGCTTCTAAATCCAAAACGCAGCTATCTAACAGAACGGTTGTCAATGTGTGCACTCAACTTCCAGAGTTAAACCCGTGTGTGGATTCAGCAGTCTGCAAACACTTTCTCTGCAGAGTCCCAAAACAGGCGTTTTCAGCCCATTACCGGCATATGGAAGAAACAGCAGTAAGCCCAGGGAAATATCTGCTTCTAAATCCAAAATGCAGCTATCTAACAGAACGGTTGTCAATGTGTGCACTCAACTTCCAGAGTTAAACCCGTGTGTGGATTCAGCAGTCTGCAAACACTTTCTCTGCAGAGTCCCAAAACAGGCGTTTTCAGCCCATTACCGGCATATGGAAGAAACAGCAGTAAGCACAGGGAAATATCTGCTTCTAAATCCAAAACGCAGCTATCTAACAGAACGGTTGTCAATGTGTGCACTCAACTTCCAGAGTTAAACCCGTGTGTGGATTCAGCAGTCTGCAAACACTTTCTCTGCAGAGTCCCAAAACAGGCGTTTTCAGCCCATTACCGGCATATGGAAGAAACAGCAGTAAGCCCAGGGAAATATCTGCTTCTAAATCCAAAATGCAGCTATCTAACAGAACGGTTGTCAATGTGTGCACTCAACTTCCAGAGTTAAACCCGTGTGTGGATTCAGCAGTCTGCAAACACTTTCTCTGCAGAGTCCCAAAACAGGCGTTTTCAGCCCATTACCGGCATATGGAAGAAACAGCAGTAAGCACAGGGAAATATCTGCTTCTAAATCCAAAACGCAGCTATCTAACAGAACGGTTGTCAATGTGTGCACTCAACTTCCAGAGTTAAACCCGTGTGTGGATTCAGCAGTCTGCAAACACTTTCTCTGCAGAGTCCCAAAACATGCGTTTTCAGCCCATTACCGGCATATGGAAGAAACAGCAGTAAGCCCAGGGAAATATCTGCTTCTAAATCCAAAACGCAGCTATCTAACAGAACGGTTGTCAATGTGTGCACTCAACTTCCAGAGTTAAACCCGTGTGTGGATTCAGCAGTCTGCAAACACTTTCTCTGCAGAGTCCCAAAACAGGCGTTTTCAGCCCATTACCGGCATATGGAAGAAACAGCAGTAAGCCCAGGGAAATATCTGCTTCTAAATCCAAAACGCAGCTATCTAACAGAACGGTTGTCAATGTGTGCACTCAACTTCCAGAGTTAAACCCGTGTGTGGATTCAGCAGTCTGCAAACACTTTCTCTGCAGAGTCCCAAAACAGGCGTTTTCAGCCCATTACCGGCATATGGAAGAAACAGCAGTAAGCCCAGGGAAATATCTGCTTCTAAATCCAAAACGCAGCTATCTAACAGAACGGTTGTCAATGTGTGCACTCAACTTCCAGAGTTAAACCCGTGTGTGGATTCAGCAGTCTGCAAACACTTTCTCTGCAGAGTCCCAAAACAGGCGTTTTCAGCCCATTACCGGCATATGGAAGAAACAGCAGTCAGCACAGGGAAATATCTGCTTCTAAATCCAAAACGCAGCTATCTAACAGAACGGTTGTCAATGTGTGCACTCAACTTCCAGAGTTAAACCCGTGTGTGGATTCAGCAGTCTGCAAACACTTTCTCTGCAGAGTCCCAAAACAGGCGTTTTCAGCCCATTACCGGCATATGGAAGAAACAGCAGTAAGCCCAGGGAAATATCTGCTTCTAAATCCAAAACGCAGCTATCTAACAGAACGGTTGTCAATGTGTGCACTCAACTTCCAGAGTTAAACCCGTGTGTGGATTCAGCAGTCTGCAAACACTTTCTCTGCAGAGTTCCAAAACAGGCGTTTTCAGCCCATTACCGGCATATGGAAGAAACAGCAGTAAGCCCAGGGAAATATCTGCTTCTAAATCCAAAACGCAGCTATCTAACAGAACGGTTGTCAATGTGTGCACTCAACTTCCAGAGTTAAACCCGTGTGTGGATTCAGCAGTCTGCAAACACTTTCTCTGCAGAGTCCCAAAACAGGCGTTTTCAGCCCATTACCGGCATATGGAAGAAACAGCAGTAAGCCCAGGGAAATATCTGCTTCTAAATCCAAAACGCAGCTATCTAACAGAACGGTTGTCAATGTGTGCACTCAACTTCCAGAGTTAAACCCGTGTGTGGATTCAGCAGTCTGCAAACACTTTCTCTGCAGAGTCCCAAAACAGGCGTTTTCAGCCCATTACCGGCATATGGAAGAAACAGCAGTAAGCCCAGGGAAATATCTGCTTCTAAATCCAAAACGCAGCTATCTAACAGAACGGTTGTCAATGTGTGCACTCAACTTCCAGAGTTAAACCCGTGTGTGGATTCAGCAGTCTGCAAACACTTTCTCTGCAGAGTCCCAAAACAGGCGTTTTCAGCCCATTACCGGCATATGGAAGAAACAGCAGTCAGCACAGGGAAATATCTGCTTCTAAATCCAAAACGCAGCTATCTAACAGAACGGTTGTCAATGTGTGCACTCAACTTCCAGAGTTAGACCCGTGTGTGGATTCAGCAGTCTGCAAACACTTTCTCTGCAGAGTCCCAAAACAGGCGTTTTCAGCCCATTACCGGCATATGGAAGAAACAGCAGTAAGCCCAGGGAAATATCTGCTTCTAAATCCAAAACGCAGCTATCTAACAGAACGGTTGTCAATGTGTGCACTCAACTTCCAGAGTTAAACCCGTGTGTGGATTCAGCAGTCTGCAAACACTTTCTCTGCAGAGTCCCAAAACAGGCGTTTTCAGCCCTTTACCGGCATATGGAAGAAACAGCAGTAAGCCCAGGGAAATATCTGCTTCTAAATCCAAAACGCAGCTATCTAACAGAACGGTTGTCAATGTGTGCACTCAACTTCCAGAGTTAAACCCGTGTGTGGATTCAGCAGTCTGCAAACACTTTCTCTGTAGAGTCCCAAAACAGGCGTTTTCAGCCCATTACCGGCATATGGAAGAAACAGCAGTAAGCACAGGGAAATATCTGCTTCTAAATCCAAAACGCAGCTATCTAACAGAACGGTTGTCAATGTGTGCACTCAACTTCCAGAGTTAAACCCGTGTGTGGATTCAGCAGTCTGCAAACACTTTCTCTGCAGAGTCCCAAAACAGGCGTTTTCAGCCCATTACCGGCATATGGAAGAAACAGCAGTAAGCCCAGGGAAATATCTGCTTCTAAATCCAAAACGCAGCTATCTAACAGAACGGTTGTCAATGTGTGCGCTCAACTTCCAGAGTTAAACCCGTGTGTGGATTCAGCAGTCTGCAAACACTTTCTCTGCAGAGTCCCAAAACAGGCGTTTTCAGCCCATTACCAGCATATGGAAGAAACAGCAGTAAGCACAGGGAAATATCTGCTTCTAAATCCAAAACGCAGCTATCTAACAGAACGGTTGTCAATGTGTGCACTCAACTTCCAGAGTTAAACCCGTGTGTGGATTCAGCAGTCTGCAAACACTTTCTCTGCAGAGTCCCAAAACAGGCGTTTTCAGCCCATTACCGGCATATGGAAGAAACAGCAGTAAGCCCAGGGAAATATCTGCTTCTAAATCCAAAACGCAGCTATCTAACAGAACGGTTTTCAATGTGTGCACTCAACTTCCAGAGTTAAACCCGTGTGTGGATTCAGCAGTCTGCAAACACTTTCTCTGCAGAGTCCCAAAACAGGCGTTTTCAGCCCATTACCGGCATATGGAAGAAACAGCAGTAAGCCCAGGGAAATATCTGCTTCTAAATCCAAAACGCAGCTATCTAACAGAACGGTTGTCAATGTGTGCACTCAACTTCCAGAGTTAAACCCGTGTGTGGATTCAGCAGTCTGCAAACACTTTCTCTGCAGAGTCCCAAAACAGGCGTTTTCAGCCCATTACCGGCATATGGAAGAAACAGCAGTAAGCCCAGGGAAATATCTGCTTCTAAATCCAAAACGCAGCTATCTAACAGAACGGTTGTCAATGTGTGCACTCAACTTCCAGAGTTAAACCCGTGTGTGGATTCAGCAGTCTGCAAACACTTTCTCTGCAGAGTCCCAAAACAGGCGTTTTCAGCCCATTAACGGCATATGGAAGAAACAGCAGTAAGCCCAGGGAAATATCTGCTTCTAAATCCAAAACGCAGCTATCTAACAGAACGGTTGTCAATGTGTGCACTCAACTTCCAGAGTTAAACCCGTGTGTGGATTCAGCAGTCTGCAAACACTTTCTCTGCAGAGTCCCAAAACAGGCGTTTTCAGCCCATTACCGGCATATGGAAGAAACAGCAGTAAGCCCAGGGAAATATCTGCTTCTAAATCCAAAACGCAGCTATCTAACAGAACGGTTGTCAATGTGTGCACTCAACTTCCAGAGTTAAACCCGTGTGTGGATTCAGCAGTCTGCAAACACTTTCTCTGCAGAGTCCCAAAACAGGCGTTTTCAGCCCATTACCGGCATATGGAAGAAACAGCAGTCAGCCCAGGGAAATATCTGCTTCTAAATCAAAAACGCAGCTATCTAACAGAACGGTTGTCAATGTGTGCACTCAACTTCCAGAGTTAAACCCGTGTGTGGATTCAGCAGTCTGCAAACACTTTCTCTGCAGAGTCCCAAAACAGGCGTTTTCAGCCCATTACCGGCATATGGAAGAAACAGCAGTCAGCACAGGGAAATATCTGCTTCTAAATCCAAAACGCAGCTATTTAACAGAACTGTTGTCAATGTGTGCACTCAACTTCCAGAGTTAAACCCGTGTGTGGATTCAGCAGTCTGCAAACACTTTCTCTGCAGAGTCCCAAAACAGGCGTTTTCAGCCCATTACCGGCATATGGAAGAAACAGCAGTCAGCACAGGGAAATATCTGCTTCTAAATCCAAAACGCAGCTATCTAACAGAACGGTTGTCAATGTGTGCACTCAACTTCCAGAGTTAAACCCGTGTGTGGATTCAGCAGTCTGCAAACACTTTCTCTGCAGAGTCCCAAAACAGGCGTTTTCAGCCCATTACCGGCATATGGAAGAAACAGCAGTAAGCACAGGGAAATATCTGCTTCTAAATCCAAAACGCAGCTATCTAACAGAACGGTTGTCAATGTGTGCACTCAACTTCCAGAGTTAAACCCGTGTGTGGATTCAGCAGTCTGCAAACACTTTCTCTGCAGAGTCCCAAAACAGGCGTTTTCAGCCCATTACCGGCATATGGAAGAAACAGCAGTCAGCACAGTGAAATATCTGCTTCTAAATCCAAAACGCAGCTATTTAACAGAACTGTTGTCAATGTGTGCACTCAACTTCCAGAGTTAAACCCGTGTGTGGATTCAGCAGTCTGCAAACACTTTCTCTGCAGAGTCCCAAAACAGGCGTTTTCAGCCCATTACCGGCATATGGAAGAAACAGCAGTCAGCACAGGGAAATATCTGCTTCTAAATCCAAAACGCAGCTATTTAACAGAACTGTTGTCAATGTGTGCACTCAACTTCCAGAGTTAAACCCGTGTGTGGATTCAGCAGTCTGCAAACACTTTCTCTGCAGAGTCCCAAAACAGGCGTTTTCAGCCCATTACCAGCATATGGAAGAAACAGCAGTCAGCACAGGGAAATATCTGCTTCTAAATCCAAAACGCAGCTATCTAACAGAACGGTTGTCAATGTGTGCACTCAACTTCCAGAGTTAAACCCGTGTGTGGATTCAGCAGTCTGCAAACACTTTCTCTGCAGAGTCCCAAAACAGGCGTTTTCAGCCCATTACCGGCATATGGAAGAAACAGCAGTAAGCACAGGGAAATATCTGCTTCTAAATCCAAAACGCAGCTATCTAACAGAACGGTTGTCAATGTGTGCACTCAACTTCCAGAATTAAACCCGTGTGTGGATTCAGCAGTCTGCAAACACTTTCTCTGCAGAGTCCCAAAACAGGCGTTTTCAGCCCATTACCGGCATATGGAAGAAACAGCAGTCAGCACAGGGAAATATCTGCTTCTAAATCCAAAACGCAGCTATTTAACAGAACTGTTGTCAATGTGTGCACTCAACTTCCAGAGTTAAACCCGTGTGTGGATTCAGCAGTCTGCAAACACTTTCTCTGCAGAGTCCCAAAACAGGCGTTTTCAGCCCATTACCGGCATATGGAAGAAACAGCAGTCAGCACAGGGAAATATCTGCTTCTAAATCCAAAACGCAGCTATCTAACAGAACGGTTGTCAATGTGTGCACTCAACTTCCAGAGTTAAACCCGTGTGTGGATTCAGCAGTCTGCAAACACTTTCTCTGCAGAGTCCCAAAACAGGCGTTTTCAGCCCATTACCGGCATATGGAAGAAACAGCAGTAAGCACAGGGAAATATCTGCTTCTAAATCCAAAACGCAGCTATCTAACAGAACGGTTGTCAATGTGTGCACTCAACTTCCAGAGTTAAACCCGTGTGTGGATTCAGCAGTCTGCAAACACTTTCTCTGCAGAGTCCCAAAACAGGCGTTTTCAGCCCATTACCGGCATATGGAAGAAACAGCAGTCAGCACAGGGAAATATCTGCTTCTAAATCCAAAACGCAGCTATCTAACAGAACGGTTGTCAATGTGTGCACTCAACTTCCAGAGTTAAACCCGTGTGTGGATTCAGCAGTCTGCAAACACTTTCTCTGCAGAGTCCCAAAACAGGCGTTTTCAGCCCATTACCGGCATATGGAAGAAACAGCAGTCAGCACAGGGAAATATCTGCTTCTAAATCCAAAACGCAGCTATCTAACAGAACGGTTGTCAATGTGTGCACTCAACTTCCAGAGTTAAACCCGTGTGTGGATTCAGCAGTCTGCAAACACTTTCTCTGCAGAGTCCCAAAACAGGCGTTTTCAGCCCATTACCGGCATATGGAAGAAACAGCAGTCAGCACAGGGAAATATCTGCTTCTAAATCCAAAACGCAGCTATCTAACAGAACGGTTGTCAATGTGTGCACTCAACTTCCAGAGTTAAACCCGTGTGTGGATTCAGCAGTCTGCAAACACTTTCTCTGCAGAGTCCCAAAACAGGCGTTTTCAGCCCATTACCGGCATATGGAAGAAACAGCAGTAAGCACAGGGAAATATCTGCTTCTAAATCCAAAACGCAGCTATCTAACAGAACGGTTGTCAATGTGTGCACTCAACTTCCAGAGTTAAACCCGTGTGTGGATTCAGCAGTCTGCAAACACTTTCTCTGCAGAGTCCCAAAACAGGCGTTTTCAGCCCATTACCGGCATATGGAAGAAACAGCAGTAAGCCCAGGGAAATATCTGCTTCTAAATCCAAAACGCAGCTATCTAACAGAACGGTTGTCAATGTGTGCACTCAACTTCCAGAGTTAAACCCGTGTGTGGATTCAGCAGTCTGCAAACACTTTCTCTGCAGAGTCCCAAAACAGGCGTTTTCAGCCCATTACCGGCATATGGAAGAAACAGCAGTAAGCACAGGGAAATATCTGCTTCTAAATCCAAAACGCAGCTATCTAACAGAACGGTTGTCAATGTGTGCACTCAACTTCCAGAGTTAAACCCGTGTGTGGATTCAGCAGTCTGCAAACACTTTCTCTGCAGAGTCCCAAAACAGGCGTTTTCAGCCCATTACCGGCATATGGAAGAAACAGCAGTAAGCCCAGGGAAATATCTGCTTCTAAATCCAAAACGCAGCTATCTAACAGAACGGTTGTCAATGTGTGCACTCAACTTCCAGAGTTAAACCCGTGTGTGGATTCAGCAGTCTGCAAACACTTTCTCTGCAGAGTCCCAAAACAGGCGTTTTCAGCCCATTACCGGCATATGGAAGAAACAGCAGTCAGCACAGGGAAATATCTGCTTCTAAATCCAAAACGCAGCTATCTAACAGAACTGTTGTCAATGTGTGCACTCAACTTCCAGAGTTAAACCCGTGTGTGGATTCAGCAGTCTGCAAACACTTTCTCTGCAGAGTCCCAAAACAGGCGTTTTCAGCCCATTACCGGCATATGGAAGAAACAGCAGTCAGCACAGGGAAATATCTGCTTCTAAATCCAAAACGCAGCTATCTAACAGAACGGTTGTCAATGTGTGCACTCAACTTCCAGAGTTAAACCCGTGTGTGGATTCAGCAGTCTGCAAACACTTTCTCTGCAGAGTCCCAAAACAGGCGTTTTCAGCCCATTACCGGCATATGGAAGAAACAGCAGTAAGCCCAGGGAAATATCTGCTTCTAAATCCAAAACGCAGCTATCTAACAGAACGGTTGTCAATGTGTGCACTCAACTTCCAGAGTTAAACCCGTGTGTGGATTCAGCAGTCTGCAAACACTTTCTCTGCAGAGTCCCAAAACAGGCGTTTTCAGCCCATTACCGGCATATGGAAGAAACAGCAGTAAGCCCAGGGAAATATCTGCTTCTAAATCCAAAACGCAGCTATCTAACAGAACGGTTGTCAATGTGTGCACTCAACTTCCAGAGTTAAACCCGTGTGTGGATTCAGCAGTCTGCAAACACTTTCTCTGCAGAGTCCCAAAACAGGCGTTTTCAGCCCATTACCGGCATATGGAAGAAACAGCAGTAAGCCCAGGGAAATATCTGCTTCTAAATCCAAAACGCAGCTATCTAACAGAACGGTTGTCAATGTGTGCACTCAACTTCCAGAGTTAAACCCGTGTGTGGATTCAGCAGTCTGCAAACACTTTCTCTGCAGAGTCCCAAAACAGGCGTTTTCAGCCCATTACCGGCATATGGAAGAAACAGCAGTAAGCCCAGGGAAATATCTGCTTCTAAATCCAAAATGCAGCTATCTAACAGAACGGTTGTCAATGTGTGCACTCAACTTCCAGAGTTAAACCCGTGTGTGGATTCAGCAGTCTGCAAACACTTTCTCTGCAGAGTCCCAAAACAGGCGTTTTCAACCCATTACCGGCATATGGAAGAAACAGCAGTAAGCACAGGGAAATATCTGCTTCTAAATCCAAAACGCAGCTATCTAACAGAACGGTTGTCAATGTGTGCACTCAACTTCCAGAGTTAAACCCGTGTGTGGATTCAGCAGTCTGCAAACACTTTCTCTGCAGAGTCCCAAAACAGGCGTTTTCAGCCCATTACCGGCATATGGAAGAAACAGCAGTAAGCACAGGGAAATATCTGCTTCTAAATCCAAAACGCAGCTATCTAACAGAACGGTTGTCAATGTGTGCACTCAACTTCCAGAGTTAAACCCGTGTGTGGATTCAGCAGTCTGCAAACACTTTCTCTGCAGAGTCCCAAAACAGGCGTTTTCAGCCCATTACCGGCATATGGAAGAAACAGCAGTAAGCCCAGGGAAATATCTGCTTCTAAATCCAAAACGCAGCTATCTAACAGAACGGTTGTCAATGTGTGCACTCAACTTCCAGAGTTAAACCCGTGTGTGGATTCAGCAGTCTGCAAACACTTTCTCTGCAGAGTCCCAAAACAGGCGTTTTCAGCCCATTACCGGCATATGGAAGAAACAGCAGTAAGCCCAGGGAAATATCTGCTTCTAAATCCAAAACGCAGCTATCTAACAGAACGGTTGTTAATGTGTGCACTCAACTTCCAGAGTTAAACCCGTGTGTGGATTCAGCAGTCTGCAAACACTTTCTCTGCAGAGTCCCAAAACAGGCGTTTTCAGCCCATTACCGGCATATGGAAGAAACAGCAGAAGCCCAGGGAAATATCTGCTTCTAAATCCAAAACGCAGCTATCTAACAGAACGGTTGTCAATGTGTGCACTCAACTTCCAGAGTTAAACCCGTGTGTGGATTCAGCAGTCTGCAAACACTTTCTCTGCATAGTCCCAAAACAGGCGTTTTCAGCCCATTACCGGCATATGGAAGAAACAGCAGTCAGCACAGGGAAATATCTGCTTCTAAATCCAAAACGCAGCTATCTAACAGAACGGTTGTCAATGTGTGCACTCAACTTCCAGAGTTAAACCCGTGTGTGGATTCAGCAGTCTGCAAACACTTTCTCTGCAGAGTCCCAAAACAGGCGTTTTCAGCCCATTACCGGCATATGGAAGAAACAGCAGTAAGCCCAGGGAAATATCTGCTTCTAAATCCAAAACGCAGCTATCTAACAGAACGGTTGTCAATGTGTGCACTCAACTTCCAGAGTTAAACCCGTGTGTGGATTCAGCAGTCTGCAAACACTTTCTCTGCAGAGTCCCAAAACAGGCGTTTTCAGCCCATTACCGGCATATGGAAGAAACAGCAGTAAGCCCAGGGAAATATCTGCTTCTAAATCCAAAACGAAGCTATCTAACAGAACGGTTGTCAATGTGTGCACTCAACTTCCAGAGTTAAACCCGTGTGTGGATTCAGCAGTCTGCAAACACTTTCTCTGCAGAGTCCCAAAACAGGCGTTTTCAGCCCATTACCGGCATATGGAAGAAACAGCAGTAAGCCCAGGGAAATATCTGCTTCTAAATCCAAAACGCAGCTATCTAACAGAACGGTTGTCAATGTGTGCACTCAACTTCCAGAGTTAAACCCGTGTGTGGATTCAGCAGTCTGCAAACACTTTCTCTGCAGAGTCCCAAAACAGGCGTTTTCAGCCCATTACCGGCATATGGAAGAAACAGCAGTAAGCCCAGGGAAATATCTGCTTCTAAATCCAAAACGCAGCTATCTAACAGAACGGTTGTCAATGTGTGCACTCAACTTCCAGAGTTAAACCCGTGTGTGGATTCAGCAGTCTGCAAACACTTTCTCTGCAGAGTCCCAAAACAGGCGTTTTCAGCCCATTACCGGCATATGGAAGAAACAGCAGTCAGCACAGGGAAATATCTGCTTCTAAATCCAAAACGCACCTATCTAACAGAACGGTTGTCAATGTGTGCACTCAACTTCCAGAGTTAAACCCGTGTGTGGATTCAGCAGTCTGCAAACACTTTCTCTGCAGAGTCCCAAAACAGGCGTTTTCAGCCCATTACCGGCATATGGAAGAAACAGCAGTAAGCCCAGGGAAATATCTGCTTCTAAATCCAAAACGCAGCTATCTAACAGAACGGTTGTCAATGTGTGCACTCAACTTCCAGAGTTAAACCCGTGTGTGGATTCAGCAGTCTGCAAACACTTTCTCTGCAGAGTCCCAAAACAGGCGTTTTCAGCCCATTACCGGCATATGGAAGAAACAGCAGTAAGCCCAGGGAAATATCTGCTTCTAAATCCAAAACGCAGCTATCTAACAGAACGGTTGTCAATGTGTGCACTCAACTTCCAGAGTTAAACCCGTGTGTGGATTCAGCAGTCTGCAAACACTTTCTCTGCAGAGTCCCAAAACAGGCGTTTTCAGCCCATTACCGGCATATGGAAGAAACAGCAGTAAGCCCAGGGAAATATCTGCTTCTAAATCCAAAACGCAGCTATCTAACAGAACGGTTGTCAATGTGTGCACTCAACTTCCAGAGTTAAACCCGTGTGTGGATTCAGCAGTCTGCAAACACTTTCTCTGCAGAGTCCCAAAACAGGCGTTTTCAGCCCATTACCGGCATATGGAAGAAACAGCAGTAAGCCCAGGGAAATATCTGCTTCTAAATCCAAAACGCAGCTATCTAACAGAACGGTTGTCAATGTGTGCACTCAACTTCCAGAGTTAAACCCGTGTGTGGATTCAGCAGTCTGCAAACACTTTCTCTGCAGAGTCCCAAAACAGGCGTTTTCAGCCCTTTACCGGCATATGGAAGAAACAGCAGTAAGCCCAGGGAAATATCTGCTTCTAAATCCAAAACGCAGCTATCTAACAGAACGGTTGTCAATGTGTGCACTCAACTTCCAGAGTTAAACCCGTGTGTGGATTCAGCAGTCTGCAAACACTTTCTCTGTAGAGTCCCAAAACAGGCGTTTTCAGCCCATTACCGGCATATGGAAGAAACAGCAGTAAGCACAGGGAAATATCTGCTTCTAAATCCAAAACGCAGCTATCTAACAGAACGGTTGTCAATGTGTGCACTCAACTTCCAGAGTTAAACCCGTGTGTGGATTCAGCAGTCTGCAAACACTTTCTCTGCAGAGTCCCAAAACAGGCGTTTTCAGCCCATTACCGGCATATGGAAGAAACAGCAGTAAGCCCAGGGAAATATCTGCTTCTAAATCCAAAACGCAGCTATCTAACAGAACGGTTGTCAATGTGTGCACTCAACTTCCAGAGTTAAACCCGTGTGTGGATTCAGCAGTCTGCAAACACTTTCTCTGCAGAGTCCCAAAACAGGCGTTTTCAGCCCATTACCGGCATATGGAAGAAACAGCAGTAAGCACAGGGAAATATCTGCTTCTAAATCCAAAACGCAGCTATCTAACAGAACGGTTGTCAATGTGTGCACTCAACTTCCAGAGTTAAACCCGTGTGTGGATTCAGCAGTCTGCAAACACTTTCTCTGCAGAGTCCCAAAACAGGCGTTTTCAGCCCATTACCGGCATATGGAAGAAACAGCAGTAAGCCCAGGGAAATATCTGCTTCTAAATCCAAAACGCAGCTATCTAACAGAACGGTTGTCAATGTGTGCACTCAACTTCCAGAGTTAAACCCGTGTGTGGATTCAGCAGTCTGCAAACACTTTCTCTGCAGAGTCCCAAAACAGGCGTTTTCAGCCCATTACCGGCATATGGAAGAAACAGCAGTCAGCACAGGGAAATATCTGCTTCTAAATCCAAAACGCAGCTATCTAACAGAACGGTTGTCAATGTGTGCACTCAACTTCCAGAGTTAAACCCGTGTGTGGATTCAGCAGTCTGCAAACACTTTCTCTGCAGAGTCCCAAAACAGGCGTTTTCAGCCCATTACCGGCATATGGAAGAAACAGCAGTAAGCCCAGGGAAATATCTGCTTCTAAATCCAAAACGCAGCTATCTAACAGAACGGTTGTCAATGTGTGCACTCAACTTCCAGAGTTAAACCCGTGTGTGGATTCAGCAGTCTGCAAACACTTTCTCTGCAGAGTCCCAAAACAGGCGTTTTCAGCCCATTACCGGCATATGGAAGAAACAGCAGTAAGCCCAGGGAAATATCTGCTTCTAAATCCAAAACGCAGCTATCTAACAGAACGGTTGTCAATGTGTGCACTCAACTTCCAGAGTTAAACCCGTGTGTGGATTCAGCAGTCTGCAAACACTTTCTCTGCAGAGTCCCAAAACAGGCGTTTTCAGCCCATTACCGGCATATGGAAGAAACAGCAGTAAGCACAGGGAAATATCTGCTTCTAAATCCAAAACGCAGCTATCTAACAGAACGGTTGTCAATGTGTGCACTCAACTTCCAGAGTTAAACCCGTGTGTGGATTCAGCAGTCTGCAAACACTTTCTCTGCAGAGTCCCAAAACAGGCGTTTTCAGCCCATTACCGGCATATGGAAGAAACAGCAGTAAGCACAGGGAAATATCTGCTTCTAAATCCAAAACGCAGCTATCTAACAGAACGGTTGTCAATGTGTGCACTCAACTTCCAGAGTTAAACCCGTGTGTGGATTCAGCAGTCTGCAAACACTTTCTCTGCAGAGTCCCAAAACAGGCGTTTTCAGCCCATTACCGGCATATGGAAGAAACAGCAGTAAGCACAGGGAAATATCTGCTTCTAAATCCAAAACGCAGCTATCTAACAGAACGGTTGTCAATGTGTGCACTCAACTTCCAGAGTTAAACCCGTGTGTGGATTCAGCAGTCTGCAAACACTTTCTCTGCAGAGTCCCAAAACAGGCGTTTTCAGCCCATTACCGGCATATGGAAGAAACAGCAGTCAGCACAGGGAAATATCTGCTTCTAAATCCAAAACGCAGCTATTTAACAGAACTGTTGTCAATGTGTGCACTCAACTTCCAGAGTTAAACCCGTGTGTGGATTCAGCAGTCTGCAAACACTTTCTCTGCAGAGTCCCAAAACAGGCGTTTTCAGCCCATTACCGGCATATGGAAGAAACAGCAGTCAGCACAGGGAAATATCTGCTTCTAAACCCAAAACGCAGCTATCTAACAGAACGGTTGTCAATGTGTGCACTCAACTTCCAGAGTTAAACCCGTGTGTGGATTCAGCAGTCTGCAAACACTTTCTCTGCAGAGTCCCAAAACAGGCGTTTTCAGCCCATTACCGGCATATGGAAGAAACAGCAGTAAGCACAGGGAAATATCTGCTTCTAAATCCAAAACGCAGCTATCTAACAGAACGGTTGTCAATGTGTGCACTCAACTTCCAGAGTTAAACCCGTGTGTGGATTCAGCAGTCTGCAAACACTTTCTCTGCAGAGTCCCAAAACAGGCGTTTTCAGCCCATTACCGGCATATGGAAGAAACAGCAGTCAGCACAGGGAAATATCTGCTTCTAAATCCAAAACGCAGCTATTTAACAGAACTGTTGTCAATGTGTGCACTCAACTTCCAGAGTTAAACCCGTGTGTGGATTCAGCAGTCTGCAAACACTTTCTCTGCAGAGTCCCAAAACAGGCGTTTTCAGCCCATTACCGGCATATGGAAGAAACAGCAGTCAGCACAGGGAAATATCTGCTTCTAAATCCAAAACGCAGCTATTTAACAGAACTGTTGTCAATGTGTGCACTCAACTTCCAGAGTTAAACCCGTGTGTGGATTCAGCAGTCTGCAAACACTTTCTCTGCAGAGTCCCAAAACAGGCGTTTTCACCCCATTACCGGCATATGGAAGAAACAGCAGTCAGCACAGGGAAATATCTGCTTCTAAATCCAAAACGCAGCTATCTAACAGAACGGTTGTCAATGTGTGCACTCAACTTCCAGAGTTAAACCCGTGTGTGGATTCAGCAGTCTGCAAACACTTTCTCTGCAGAGTCCCAAAACAGGCGTTTTCAGCCCATTACCGGCATATGGAAGAAACAGCAGTAAGCCCAGGGAAATATCTGCTTCTAAATCCAAAACGCAGCTATCTAACAGAACGGTTGTCAATGTGTGCACTCAACTTCCAGAGTTAAACCCGTGTGTGGATTCAGCAGTCTGCAAACACTTTCTCTGCAGAGTCCCAAAACAGGCGTTTTCAGCCCATTACCGGCATATGGAAGAAACAGCAGTCAGCACAGGGAAATATCTGCTTCTAAATCCAAAACGCAGCTATCTAACAGAACTGTTGTCAATGTGTGCACTCAACTTCCAGAGTTAAACCCGTGTGTGGATTCAGCAGTCTGCAAACACTTTCTCTGCAGAGTCCCAAAACAGGCGTTTTCAGCCCATTACCGGCATATGGAAGAAACAGCAGTCAGCACAGGGAAATATCTGCTTCTAAATCCAAAACGCAGCTATCTAACAGAACGGTTGTCAATGTGTGCACTCAACTTCCAGAGTTAAACCCGTGTGTGGATTCAGCAGTCTGCAAACACTTTCTCTGCAGAGTCCCAAAACAGGCGTTTTCAGCCCATTACCGGCATATGGAAGAAACAGCAGTAAGCACAGGGAAATATCTGCTTCTAAATCCAAAACGCAGCTATCTAACAGAACGGTTGTCAATGTGTGCACTCAACTTCCAGAGTTAAACCCGTGTGTGGATTCAGCAGTCTGCAAACACTTTCTCTGCAGAGTCCCAAAACAGGCGTTTTCAGCCCATTACCGGCATATGGAAGAAACAGCAGTAAGCCCAGGGAAATATCTGCTTCTAAATCCAAAACGCAGCTATCTAACAGAACGGTTGTCAATGTGTGCACTCAACTTCCAGAGTTAAACCCGTGTGTGGATTCAGCAGTCTGCAAACACTTTCTCTGCAGAGTCCCAAAACAGGCGTTTTCAGCCCATTACCGGCATATGGAAGAAACAGCAGTAAGCCCAGGGAAATATCTGCTTCTAAATCCAAAACGCAGCTATCTAACAGAACGGTTGTCAATGTGTGCACTCAACTTCCAGAGTTAAACCCGTGTGTGGATTCAGCAGTCTGCAAACACTTTCTCTGCAGAGTCCCAAAACAGGCGTTTTCAGCCCATTACCGGCATATGGAAGAAACAGCAGTAAGCCCAGGGAAATATCTGCTTCTAAATCCAAAACGCAGCTATCTAACAGAACGGTTGTCAATGTGTGCACTCAACTTCCAGAGTTAAACCCGTGTGTGGATTCAGCAGTCTGCAAACACTTTCTCTGCAGAGTCCCAAAACAGGCGTTTTCAGCCCATTACCGGCATATGGAAGAAACAGCAGTAAGCCCAGGGAAATATCTGCTTCTAAATCCAAAACGCAGCTATCTAACAGAACGGTTGTCAATGTGTGCACTCAACTTCCAGAGTTAAACCCGTGTGTGGATTCAGCAGTCTGCAAACACTTTCTCTGCAGAGTCCCAAAACAGGCGTTTTCAGCCCATTACCGGCATATGGAAGAAACAGCAGTAAGCCCAGGGAAATATCTGCTTCTAAATCCAAAACGCAGCTATCTAACAGAACGGTTGTCAATGTGTGCACTCAACTTCCAGAGTTAAACCCGTGTGTGGATTCAGCAGTCTGCAAACACTTTCTCTGCAGAGTCCCAAAACAGGCGTTTTCAGCCCATTACCGGCATATGGAAGAAACAGCAGTAAGCCCAGGGAAATATCTGCTTCTAAATCCAAAACGCAGCTATCTAACAGAACGGTTGTCAATGTGTGCACTCAACTTCCAGAGTTAAACCCGTGTGTGGATTCAGCAGTCTGCAAACACTTTCTCTGCAGAGTCCCAAAACAGGCGTTTTCAGCCCATTACCGGCATATGGAAGAAACAGCAGTCAGCACAGGGAAATATCTGCTTCTAAATCCAAAACGCAGCTATCTAACAGAACGGTTGTCAATGTGTGCACTCAACTTCCAGAGTTAAACCCGTGTGTGGATTCAGCTGTCTGCAAACACTTTCTCTGCAGAGTCCCAAAACGGGCGTTTTCAGCCCATTACCGGCATATGGAAGAAACAGCAGTAAGCACAGGGAAATATCTGCTTCTAAATCCAAAACGCAGCTATCTAACAGAACGGTTGTCAATGTGTGCACTCAACTTCCAGCCTTAAACCCGTGTGTGGATTCAGCAGTCTGCAAACACTTTCTCTGCAGAGTCCCAAAACAGGCGTTTTCAGCCCATTACCGGCATATGGAAGAAACAGCCGTCAGCACAGGGAAATATCTGCTTCTAAATCCAAAACGCAGCTATCTAACAGAACGGTTGTCAATGTGTGCACTCAACTTCCAGAGTTAAACCCGTGTGTGGATTCAGCAGTCTGCAAACACTTTCTCTGCAGAGTCCCAAAACAGGCGTTTTCAGCCCATTACCGGCATATGGAAGAAACAGCAGTCAGCACAGGGAAATATCTGCTTCTAAATCCAAAACGCAGCTATCTAACAGAACGGTTGTCAATGTGTGCACTCAACTTCCAGAGTTAAACCCGTGTGTGGATTCAGCAGTCTGCAAACACTTTCTCTGCAGAGTCCCAAAACAGGCGTTTTCAGCCCATTACCGGCATATGGAAGAAACAGCAGTAAGCCCAGGGAAATATCTGCTTCTAAATCCAAAACGCAGCTATCTAACAGAACGGTTGTCAATGTGTGCACTCAACTTCCAGAGTTAAACCCGTGTGTGGATTCAGCAGTCTGCAAACACTTTCTCTGCAGAGTCCCAAAACAGGCGTTTTCAGCCCATTACCGGCATATGGAAGAAACAGCAGTAAGCCCAGGGAAATATCTGCTTCTAAATCCAAAACGCAGCTATCTAACAGAACGGTTGTCAATGTGTGCACTCAACTTCCAGAGTTAAACCCGTGTGTGGATTCAGCAGTCTGCAAACACTTTCTCTGCAGAGTCCCAAAACAGGCGTTTTCAGCCCATTACCGGCATATGGAAGAAACAGCAGTAAGCCCAGGGAAATATCTGCTTCTAAATCCAAAACGCAGCTATCTAACAGAACGGTTGTCAATGTGTGCACTCAACTTCCAGAGTTAAACCCGTGTGTGGATTCAGCAGTCTGCAAACACTTTCTCTGCAGAGTCCCAAAACAGGCGTTTTCAGCCCATTACCGGCATATGGAAGAAACAGCAGTAAGCCCAGGGAAATATCTGCTTCTAAATCCAAAACGCAGCTATCTAACAGAACGGTTGTCAATGTGTGCACTCAACTTCCAGAGTTAAACCCGTGTGTGGATTCAGCAGTCTGCAAACACTTTCTCTGCAGAGTCCCAAAACAGGCGTTTTCAGCCCATTACCGGCATATGGAAGAAACAGCAGTAAGCACAGGGAAATATCTGCTTCTAAATCCAAAACGCAGCTATCTAACAGAACGGTTGTCAATGTGTGCACTCAACTTCCAGAGTTAAACCCGTGTGTGGATTCAGCAGTCTGCAAACACTTTCTCTGCAGAGTCCCAAAACAGGCGTTTTCAGCCCATTACCGGCATATGGAAGAAACAGCAGTAAGCCCAGGGAAATATCTGCTTCTAAATCCAAAACGCAGCTATCTAACAGAACGGTTGTCAATGTGTGCACTCAACTTCCAGAGTTAAACCCGTGTGTGGATTCAGCAGTCTGCAAACACTTTCTCTGCAGAGTCCCAAAACAGGCGTTTTCAGCCCATTACCGGCATATGGAAGAAACAGCAGTAAGCCCAGGGAAATATCTGCTTCTAAATCCAAAACGCAGCTATCTAACAGAACGGTTGTCAATGTGTGCACTCAACTTCCAGAGTTAAACCCGTGTGTGGATTCAGCAGTCTGCAAACACTTTCTCTGCAGAGTCACAAAACAGGCGTTTTCAGCCCATTACCGGCATATGGAAGAAACAGCAGTCAGCACAGGGAAATATCTGCTTCTAAATCCAAAACGCAGCTATCTAACAGAACGGTTGTCAATGTGTGCACTCAACTTCCAGAGTTAAACCCGTGTGTGGATTCAGCAGTCTGCAAACACTTTCTCTGCAGAGTCCCAAAACAGGCGTTTTCAGCCCATTACCGGCATATGGAAGAAACAGCAGTAAGCCCAGGGAAATATCTGCTTCTAAATCCAAAACGCAGCTATCTAACAGAACGGTTGTCAATGTGTGCACTCAACTTCCAGAGTTAAACCCGTGTGTGGATTCAGCAGTCTGCAAACACTTTCTCTGCAGAGTCCCAAAACAGGCGTTTTCAGCCCATTACCGGCATATGGAAGAAACAGCAGTCAGCACAGGGAAATATCTGCTTCTAAATCCAAAACGCAGCTATTTAACAGAACTCTTGTCAATGTGTGCACTCAACTTCCAGAGTTAAACCCGTGTGTGGATTCAGCAGTCTGCAAACACTTTCTCTGCAGAGTCCCAAAACAGGCGTTTTCAGCCCATTACCGGCATATGGAAGAAACAGCAGTCAGCACAGGGAAATATCTGCTTCTAAATCCAAAACGCAGCTATCTAACAGAACGGTTGTCAATGTGTGCACTCAACTTCCAGAGTTAAACCCGTGTGTGGATTCAGCAGTCTGCAAACACTTTCTCTGCAGAGTCCCAAAACAGGCGTTTTCAGCCCATTACCGGCATATGGAAGAAACAGCAGTAAGCACAGGGAAATATCTGCTTCTAAATCCAAAACGCAGCTATCTAACAGAACGGTTGTCAATGTGTGCACTCAACTTCCAGAGTTAAACCCGTGTGTGGATTCAGCAGTCTGCAAACACTTTCTCTGCAGAGTCCCAAAACAGGCGTTTTCAGCCCATTACCGGCATATGGAAGAAACAGCAGTAAGCCCAGGGAAATATCTGCTTCTAAATCCAAAACGCAGCTATCTAACAGAACGGTTGTCAATGTGTGCACTCAACTTCCAGAGTTAAACCCGTGTGTGGATTCAGCAGTCTGCAAACACTTTCTCTGCAGAGTCCCAAAACAGGCGTTTTCAGCCCATTACCGGCATATGGAAGAAACAGCAGTAAGCCCAGGGAAATATCTGCTTCTAAATCCAAAACGCAGCTATCTAACAGAACGGTTGTCAATGTGTGCACTCAACTTCCAGAGTTAAACCCGTGTGTGGATTCAGCAGTCTGCAAACACTTTCTCTGCAGAGTCCCAAAACAGGCGTTTTCAGCCCATTACCGGCATATGGAAGAAACAGCAGTAAGACCAGGGAAATATCTGCTTCTAAATCCAAAACGCAGCTATCTAACAGAACGGTTGTCAATGTGTGCACTCAACTTCCAGAGTTAAACCCGTGTGTGGATTCAGCAGTCTGCAAACACTTTCTCTGCAGAGTCCCAAAACAGGCGTTTTCAGCCCATTACCGGCATATGGAAGAAACAGCAGTAAGCCCAGGGAAATATCTGCTTCTAAATCCAAAACGCAGCTATCTAACAGAACGGTTGTCAATGTGTGCACTCAACTTCCAGAGTTAAACCCGTGTGTGGATTCAGCAGTCTGCAAACACTTTCTCTGCAGAGTCCCAAAACAGGCGTTTTCAGCCCATTACCGGCATATGGAAGAAACAGCAGTAAGCCCAGGGAAATATCTGCTTCTAAATCCAAAACGCAGCTATCTAACAGAACGGTTGTCAATGTGTGCACTCAACTTCCAGAGTTAAACCCGTGTGTGGATTCAGCAGTCTGCAAACACTTTCTCTGCAGAGTCCCAAAACAGGCGTTTTCAGCCCATTACCGGCATATGGAAGAAACAGCAGTAAGCACAGGGAAATATCTGCTTCTAAATCCAAAACGCAGCTATCTAACAGAACGGTTGTCAATGTGTGCACTCAACTTCCAGAGTTAAACCCGTGTGTGGATTCAGCAGTCTGCAAACACTTTCTCTGCAGAGTCCCAAAACAGGCGTTTTCAGCCCATTACCGGCATATGGAAGAAACAGCAGTCAGCACAGGGAAATATCTGCTTCTAAATCCAAAACGCAGCTATCTAACAGAACGGTTGTCAATGTGTGCACTCAACTTCCAGAGTTAAACCCGTGTGTGGATTCAGCAGTCTGCAAACACTTTCTCTGCAGAGTCCCAAAACAGGTGTTTTCAGCCCATTACCGGCATATGGAAGAAACAGCAGTCAGCACAGGGAAATATCTGCTTCTAAATCCAAAACGCAGCTATTTAACAGAACTGTTGTCAATGTGTGCACTCAACTTCCAGAGTTAAACCCGTGTGTGGATTCAGCAGTCTGCAAACACTTTCTCTGCAGAGTCCCAAAACAGGCGTTTTCAGCCCATTACCGGCATATGGAAGAAACAGCAGTCAGCACAGGGAAATATCTGCTTCTAAATCCAAAACGCAGCTATCTAACAGAACGGTTGTCAATGTGTGCACTCAACTTCCAGAGTTAAACCCGTGTGTGGATTCAGCAGTCTGCAAACACTTTCTCTGCAGAGTCCCAAAACAGGCGTTTTCAGCCCATTACCGGCATACGGAAGAAACAGCAGTCAGCACAGGGAAATATCTGCTTCTAAATCCAAAACGCAGCTATCTAACAGAACGGTTGTCAATGTGTGCACTCAACTTCCAGAGTTAAACCCGTGTGTGGATTCAGCAGTCTGCAAACACTTTCTCTGCAGAGTCCCAAAACAGGCGTTTTCAGCCCATTACCGGCATATGGAAGAAACAGCAGTAAGCCCAGGGAAATATCTGCTTCTAAATCCAAAACGCAGCTATCTAACAGAACGGTTGTCAATGTGTGCACTCAACTTCCAGAGTTAAACCCGTGTGTGGATTCAGCAGTCTGCAAACACTTTCTCTGCAGAGTCCCAAAACAGGCGTTTTCAGCCCATTACCGGCATATGGAAGAAACAGCAGTAAGCCCAGGGAAATATCTGCTTCTAAATCCAAAACGCAGCTATCTAACAGAACGGTTGTCAATGTGTGCACTCAACTTCCAGAGTTAAACCCGTGTGTGGATTCAGCAGTCTGCAAACACTTTCTCTGCAGAGTCCCAAAACAGGCGTTTTCAGCCCATTACCGGCATATGGAAGAAACAGCAGTAAGCCCAGGGAAATATCTGCTTCTAAATCCAAAACGCAGCTATCTAACAGAACGGTTGTCAATGTGTGCACTCAACTTCCAGAGTTAAACCCGTGTGTGGATTCAGCAGTCTGCAAACACTTTCTCTGCAGAGTCCCAAAACAGGCGTTTTCAGCCCATTACCGGCATATGGAAGAAACAGCAGTAAGACCAGGGAAATATCTGCTTCTAAATCCAAAACGCAGCTATCTAACAGAACGGTTGTCAATGTGTGCACTCAACTTCCAGAGTTAAACCCGTGTGTGGATTCAGCAGTCTGCAAACACTTTCTCTGCAGAGTCCCAAAACAGGCGTTTTCAGCCCATTACCGGCATATGGAAGAAACAGCAGTAAGCCCAGGGAAATATCTGCTTCTAAATCCAAAACGCAGCTATCTAACAGAACGGTTGTCAATGTGTGCACTCAACTTCCAGAGTTAAACCCGTGTGTGGATTCAGCAGTCTGCAAACACTTTCTCTGCAGAGTCCCAAAACAGGCGTTTTCAGCCCATTACCGGCATATGGAAGAAACAGCAGTAAGCCCAGGGAAATATCTGCTTCTAAATCCAAAACGCAGCTATCTAACAGAACGGTTGTCAATGTGTGCACTCAACTTCCAGAGTTAAACCCGTGTGTGGATTCAGCAGTCTGCAAACACTTTCTCTGCAGAGTCCCAAAACAGGCGTTTTCAGCCCATTACCGGCATATGGAAGAAACAGCAGTAAGCCCAGGGAAATATCTGCTTCTAAATCCAAAACGCAGCTATCTAACAGAACGGTTGTCAATGTGTGCACTCAACTTCCAGAGTTAAACCCGTGTGTGGATTCAGCAGTCTGCAAACACTTTCTCTGCAGAGTCCCAAAACAGGCGTTTTCAGCCCATTACCGGCATATGGAAGAAACAGCAGTAAGACCAGGGAAATATCTGCTTCTAAATCCAAAACGCAGCTATCTAACAGAACGGTTGTCAATGTGTGCACTCAACTTCCAGAGTTAAACCCGTGTGTGGATTCAGCAGTCTGCAAACACTTTCTCTGCAGAGTCCCAAAACAGGCGTTTTCAGCCCATTACCGGCATATGGAAGAAACAGCAGTAAGCCCAGGGAAATATCTGCTTCTAAATCCAAAACGCAGCTATCTAACAGAACGGTTGTCAATGTGTGCACTCAACTTCCAGAGTTAAACCCGTGTGTGGATTCAGCAGTCTGCAAACACTTTCTCTGCAGAGTCCCAAAACAGGCGTTTTCAGCCCATTACCGGCATATGGAAGAAACAGCAGTAAGCCCAGGGAAATATCTGCTTCTAAATCCAAAACGCAGCTATCTAACAGAACGGTTGTCAATGTGTGCACTCAACTTCCAGAGTTAAACCCGTGTGTGGATTCAGCAGTCTGCAAACACTTTCTCTGCAGAGTCCCAAAACAGGCGTTTTCAGCCCATTACCGGCATATGGAAGAAACAGCAGTAAGCACAGGGAAATATCTGCTTCTAAATCCAAAACGCAGCTATCTAACAGAACGGTTGTCAATGTGTGCACTCAACTTCCAGAGTTAAACCCGTGTGTGGATTCAGCAGTCTGCAAACACTTTCTCTGCAGAGTCCCAAAACAGGCGTTTTCAGCCCATTACCGGCATATGGAAGAAACAGCAGTAAGCACAGGGAAATATCTGCTTCTAAATCCAAAACGCAGCTATCTAACAGAACGGTTGTCAATGTGTGCACTCAACTTCCAGAGTTAAACCCGTGTGTGGATTCAGCAGTCTGCAAACACTTTCTCTGCAGAGTCCCAAAACAGGTGTTTTCAGCCCATTACCGGCATATGGAAGAAACAGCAGTCAGCACAGGGAAATATCTGCTTCTAAATCCAAAACGCAGCTATTTAACAGAACTGTTGTCAATGTGTGCACTCAACTTCCAGAGTTAAACCCGTGTGTGGATTCAGCAGTCTGCAAACACTTTCTCTGCAGAGTCCCAAAACAGGCGTTTTCAGCCCATTACCGGCATATGGAAGAAACAGCAGTCAGCACAGGGAAATATCTGCTTCTAAATCCAAAACGCAGCTATCTAACAGAACGGTTGTCAATGTGTGCACTCAACTTCCAGAGTTAAACCCGTGTGTGGATTCAGCAGTCTGCAAACACTTTCTCTGCAGAGTCCCAAAACAGGCGTTTTCAGCCCATTACCGGCATATGGAAGAAACAGCAGTCAGCACAGGGAAATATCTGCTTCTAAATCCAAAACGCAGCTATCTAACAGAACGGTTGTCAATGTGTGCACTCAACTTCCAGAGTTAAACCCGTGTGTGGATTCAGCAGTCTGCAAACACTTTCTCTGCAGAGTCCCAAAACAGGCGTTTTCAGCCCATTACCGGCATACGGAAGAAACAGCAGTAAGCCCAGGGAAATATCTGCTTCTAAATCCAAAACGCAGCTATCTAACAGAACGGTTGTCAATGTGTGCACTCAACTTCCAGAGTTAAACCCGTGTGTGGATTCAGCAGTCTGCAAACACTTTCTCTGCAGAGTCCCAAAACAGGCGTTTTCAGCCCATTACCGGCATATGGAAGAAACAGCAGTAAGCCCAGGGAAATATCTGCTTCTAAATCCAAAACGCAGCTATCTAACAGAACGGTTGTCAATGTGTGCACTCAACTTCCAGAGTTAAACCCGTGTGTGGATTCAGCAGTCTGCAAACACTTTCTCTGCAGAGTCCCAAAACAGGCGTTTTCAGCCCATTACCGGCATATGGAAGAAACAGCAGTAAGCCCAGGGAAATATCTGCTTCTAAATCCAAAACGCAGCTATCTAACAGAACGGTTGTCAATGTGTGCACTCAACTTCCAGAGTTAAACCCGTGTGTGGATTCAGCAGTCTGCAAACACTTTCTCTGCAGAGTCCCAAAACAGGCGTTTTCAGCCCATTACCGGCATATGGAAGAAACAGCAGTAAGCACAGGGAAATATCTGCTTCTAAATCCAAAACGCAGCTATCTAACAGAACGGTTGTCAATGTGTGCACTCAACTTCCAGACTTAAACCCGTGTGTGGATTCAGCAGTCTGCAAACACTTTCTCTGCAGAGTCCCAAAACAGGCGTTTTCAGCCCATTACCGGCATATGGAAGAAACAGCAGTAAGACCAGGGAAATATCTGCTTCTAAATCCAAAACGCAGCTATCTAACAGAACGGTTGTCAATGTGTGCACTCAACTTCCAGACTTAAACCCGTGTGTGGATTCAGCAGTCTGCAAACACTTTCTCTGCAGAGTCCCAAAACAGGCGTTTTCAGCCCATTACCGGCATATGGAAGAAACAGCAGTAAGCCCAGGGAAATATCTGCTTCTAAATCCAAAACGCAGCTATCTAACAGAACGGTTGTCAATGTGTGCACTCAACTTCCAGAGTTAAACCCGTGTGTGGATTCAGCAGTCTGCAAACACTTTCTCTGCAGAGTCCCAAAACAGGCGTTTTCAGCCCATTACCGGCATATGGAAGAAACAGCAGTAAGCCCAGGGAAATATCTGCTTCTAAATCCAAAACGCAGCTATCTAACAGAACGGTTGTCAATGTGTGCACTCAACTTCCAGAGTTAAACCCGTGTGTGGATTCAGCAGTCTGCAAACACTTTCTCTGCAGAGTCCCAAAACAGGCGTTTTCAGCCCATTACCGGCATATGGAAGAAACAGCAGTAAGCCCAGGGAAATATCTGCTTCTAAATCCAAAACGCAGCTATCTAACAGAACGGTTGTCAATGTGTGCACTCAACTTCCAGAGTTAAACCCGTGTGTGGATTCAGCAGTCTGCAAACACTTTCTCTGCAGAGTCCCAAAACAGGCGTTTTCAGCCCATTACCGGCATATGGAAGAAACAGCAGTAAGACCAGGGAAATATCTGCTTCTAAATCCAAAACGCAGCTATCTAACAGAACGGTTGTCAATGTGTGCACTCAACTTCCAGAGTTAAACCCGTGTGTGGATTCAGCAGTCTGCAAACACTTTCTCTGCAGAGTCCCAAAACAGGCGTTTTCAGCCCATTACCGGCATATGGAAGAAACAGCAGTAAGCCCAGGGAAATATCTGCTTCTAAATCCAAAACGCAGCTATCTAACAGAACGGTTGTCAATGTGTGCACTCAACTTCCAGAGTTAAACCCGTGTGTGGATTCAGCAGTCTGCAAACACTTTCTCTGCAGAGTCCCAAAACAGGCGTTTTCAGCCCATTACCGGCATATGGAAGAAACAGCAGTAAGCCCAGGGAAATATCTGCTTCTAAATCCAAAACGCAGCTATCTAACAGAACGGTTGTCAATGTGTGCACTCAACTTCCAGAGTTAAACCCGTGTGTGGATTCAGCAGTCTGCAAACACTTTCTCTGCAGAGTCCCAAAACAGGCGTTTTCAGCCCATTACCGGCATATGGAAGAAACAGCAGTAAGCACAGGGAAATATCTGCTTCTAAATCCAAAACGCAGCTATCTAACAGAACGGTTGTCAATGTGTGCACTCAACTTCCAGAGTTAAACCCGTGTGTGGATTCAGCAGTCTGCAAACACTTTCTCTGCAGAGTCCCAAAACAGGCGTTTTCAGCCCATTACCGGCATATGGAAGAAACAGCAGTAAGCACAGGGAAATATCTGCTTCTAAATCCAAAACGCAGCTATCTAACAGAACGGTTGTCAATGTGTGCACTCAACTTCCAGAGTTAAACCCGTGTGTGGATTCAGCAGTCTGCAAACACTTTCTCTGCAGAGTCCCAAAACAGGTGTTTTCAGCCCATTACCGGCATATGGAAGAAACAGCAGTCAGCACAGGGAAATATCTGCTTCTAAATCCAAAACGCAGCTATTTAACAGAACTGTTGTCAATGTGTGCACTCAACTTCCAGAGTTAAACCCGTGTGTGGATTCAGCAGTCTGCAAACACTTTCTCTGCAGAGTCCCAAAACAGGCGTTTTCAGCCCATTACCGGCATATGGAAGAAACAGCAGTCAGCACAGGGAAATATCTGCTTCTAAATCCAAAACGCAGCTATCTAACAGAACGGTTGTCAATGTGTGCACTCAACTTCCAGAGTTAAACCCGTGTGTGGATTCAGCAGTCTGCAAACACTTTCTCTGCAGAGTCCCAAAACAGGCGTTTTCAGCCCATTACCGGCATACGGAAGAAACAGCAGTAAGCCCAGGGAAATATCTGCTTCTAAATCCAAAACGCAGCTATCTAACAGAACGGTTGTCAATGTGTGCACTCAACTTCCAGAGTTAAACCCGTGTGTGGATTCAGCAGTCTGCAAACACTTTCTCTGCAGAGTCCCAAAACAGGCGTTTTCAGCCCATTACCGGCATATGGAAGAAACAGCAGTAAGCCCAGGGAAATATCTGCTTCTAAATCCAAAACGCAGCTATCTAACAGAACGGTTGTCAATGTGTGCACTCAACTTCCAGAGTTAAACCCGTGTGTGGATTCAGCAGTCTGCAAACACTTTCTCTGCAGAGTCCCAAAACAGGCGTTTTCAGCCCATTACCGGCATATGGAAGAAACAGCAGTAAGACCAGGGAAATATCTGCTTCTAAATCCAAAACGCAGCTATCTAACAGAACGGTTGTCAATGTGTGCACTCAACTTCCAGAGTTAAACCCGTGTGTGGATTCAGCAGTCTGCAAACACTTTCTCTGCAGAGTCCCAAAACAGGCGTTTTCAGCCCATTACCGGCATATGGAAGAAACAGCAGTAAGCCCAGGGAAATATCTGCTTCTAAATCCAAAACGCAGCTATCTAACAGAACGGTTGTCAATGTGTGCACTCAACTTCCAGAGTTAAACCCGTGTGTGGATTCAGCAGTCTGCAAACACTTTCTCTGCAGAGTCCCAAAACAGGCGTTTTCAGCCCATTACCGGCATATGGAAGAAACAGCAGTAAGCCCAGGGAAATATCTGCTTCTAAATCCAAAACGCAGCTATCTAACAGAACGGTTGTCAATGTGTGCACTCAACTTCCAGAGTTAAACCCGTGTGTGGATTCAGCAGTCTGCAAACACTTTCTCTGCAGAGTCCCAAAACAGGCGTTTTCAGCCCATTACCGGCATATGGAAGAAACAGCAGTAAGCCCAGGGAAATATCTGCTTCTAAATCCAAAACGCAGCTATCTAACAGAACGGTTGTCAATGTGTGCACTCAACTTCCAGAGTTAAACCCGTGTGTGGATTCAGCAGTCTGCAAACACTTTCTCTGCAGAGTCCCAAAACAGGCGTTTTCAGCCCATTACCGGCATATGGAAGAAACAGCAGTAAGCACAGGGAAATATCTGCTTCTAAATCCAAAACGCAGCTATCTAACAGAACGGTTGTCAATGTGTGCACTCAACTTCCAGAGTTAAACCCGTGTGTGGATTCAGCAGTCTGCAAACACTTTCTCTGCAGAGTCCCAAAACAGGCGTTTTCAGCCCATTACCGGCATATGGAAGAAACAGCAGTCAGCACAGGGAAATATCTGCTTCTAAATCCAAAACGCAGCTATCTAACAGAACTGTTGTCAATGTGTGCACTCAACTTCCAGAGTTAAACCCGTGTGTGGATTCAGCAGTCTGCAAACACTTTCTCTGCAGAGTCCCAAAACAGGCGTTTTCAGCCCATTACCGGCATATGGAAGAAACAGCAGTCAGCACAGGGAAATATCTGCTTCTAAATCCAAAACGCAGCTATCTAACAGAACGGTTGTCAATGTGTGCACTCAACTTCCAGAGTTAAACCCGTGTGTGGATTCAGCAGTCTGCAAACACTTTCTCTGCAGAGTCCCAAAACAGGCGTTTTCAGCCCATTACCGGCATACGGAAGAAACAGCAGTAAGCCCAGGGAAATATCTGCTTCTAAATCCAAAACGCAGCTATCTAACAGAACGGTTGTCAATGTGTGCACTCAACTTCCAGAGTTAAACCCGTGTGTGGATTCAGCAGTCTGCAAACACTTTCTCTGCAGAGTCCCAAAACAGGCGTTTTCAGCCCATTACCGGCATACGGAAGAAACAGCAGTAAGCCCAGGGAAATATCTGCTTCTAAATCCAAAACGCAGCTATCTAACAGAACGGTTGTCAATGTGTGCACTCAACTTCCAGAGTTAAACCCGTGTGTGGATTCAGCAGTCTGCAAACACTTTCTCTGCAGAGTCCCAAAACAGGCGTTTTCAGCCCATTACCGGCATATGGAAGAAACAGCAGTAAGCCCAGGGAAATATCTGCTTCTAAATCCAAAACGCAGCTATCTAACAGAACGGTTGTCAATGTGTGCACTCAACTTCCAGAGTTAAACCCGTGTGTGGATTCAGCAGTCTGCAAACACTTTCTCTGCAGAGTCCCAAAACAGGCGTTTTCAGCCCATTACCGGCATATGGAAGAAACAGCAGTAAGCACAGGGAAATATCTGCTTCTAAATCCAAAACGCAGCTATCTAACAGAACGGTTGTCAATGTGTGCACTCAACTTCCAGACTTAAACCCGTGTGTGGATTCAGCAGTCTGCAAACACTTTCTCTGCAGAGTCCCAAAACAGGCGTTTTCAGCCCATTACCGGCATATGGAAGAAACAGCCGTCAGCACAGGGAAATATCTGCTTCTAAATCCAAAACGCAGCTATCTAACAGAACGGTTGTCAATGTGTGCACTCAACTTCCAGAGTTAAACCCGTGTGTGGATTCAGCAGTCTGCAAACACTTTCTCTGCAGAGTCCCAAAACAGGCGTTTTCAGCCCATTACCGGCATATGGAAGAAACAGCAGTAAGCCCAGGGAAATATCTGCTTCTAAATCCAAAACGCAGCTATCTAACAGAACGGTTGTCAATGTGTGCACTCAACTTCCAGAGTTAAACCCGTGTGTGGATTCAGCAGTCTGCAAACACTTTCTCTGCAGAGTCCCAAAACAGGCGTTTTCAGCCCATTACCGGCATATGGAAGAAACAGCAGTAAGCACAGGGAAATATCTGCTTCTAAATCCAAAACGCAGCTATCTAACAGAACGGTTGTCAATGTGTGCACTCAACTTCCAGAGTTAAACCCGTGTGTGGATTCAGCAGTCTGCAAACACTTTCTCTGCAGAGTCCCAAAACAGGCGTTTTCAGCCCATTACCGGCATATGGAAGAAACAGCAGTCAGCACAGGGAAATATCTGCTTCTAAATCCAAAACGCAGCTATCTAACAGAACGGTTGTCAATGTGTGCACTCAACTTCCAGAGTTAAACCCGTGTGTGGATTCAGCTGTCTGCAAACACTTTCTCTGCAGAGTCCCAAAACAGGCGTTTTCAGCCCATTACCGGCATATGGAAGAAACAGCAGTAAGCCCAGGGAAATATCTGCTTCTAAATCCAAAACGCAGCTATCTAACAGAACGGTTGTCAATGTGTGCACTCAACTTCCAGAGTTAAACCCGTGTGTGGATTCAGCAGTCTGCAAACACTTTCTCTGCAGAGTCCCAAAACAGGCGTTTTCAGCCCATTACCGGCATATGGAAGAAACAGCAGTAAGCCCAGGGAAATATCTGCTTCTAAATCCAAAACGCAGCTATCTAACAGAACGGTTGTCAATGTGTGCACTCAACTTCCAGAGTTAAACCCGTGTGTGGATTCAGCAGTCTGCAAACACTTTCTCTGCAGAGTCCCAAAACAGGCGTTTTCAGCCCATTACCGGCATATGGAAGAAACAGCAGTAAGCCCAGGGAAATATCTGCTTCTAAATCCAAAACGCAGCTATCTAACAGAACGGTTGTCAATGTGTGCACTCAACTTCCAGAGTTAAACCCGTGTGTGGATTCAGCAGTCTGCAAACACTTTCTCTGCAGAGTCCCAAAACAGGCGTTTTCAGCCCATTACCGGCATATGGAAGAAACAGCAGTAAGCCCAGGGAAATATCTGCTTCTAAATCCAAAACGCAGCTATCTAACAGAACGGTTGTCAATGTGTGCACTCAACTTCCAGAGTTAAACCCGTGTGTGGATTCAGCAGTCTGCAAACACTTTCTCTGCAGAGTCCCAAAACAGGCGTTTTCAGCCCATTACCGGCATATGGAAGAAACAGCAGTCAGCCCAGGGAAATATCTGCTTCTAAATCCAAAACGAAGCTATCTAACAGAACGGTTGTCAATGTGTGCACTCAACTTCCAGAGTTAAACCCGTGTGTGGATTCAGCAGTCTGCAAACACTTTCTCTGCAGAGTCCCAAAACAGGCGTTTTCAGCCCATTACCGGCATATGGAAGAAACAGCAGTAAGCACAGGGAAATATCTGCTTCTAAATCCAAAACGCAGCTATCTAACAGAACGGTTGTCAATGTGTGCACTCAACTTCCAGAGTTAAACCCGTGTGTGGATTCAGCAGTCTGCAAACACTTTCTCTGCAGAGTCCCAAAACAGGCGTTTTCAGCCCATTACCGGCATATGGAAGAAACAGCAGTCAGCACAGGGAAATATCTGCTTCTAAATCCAAAACGCAGCTATCTAACAGAACGGTTGTCAATGTGTACACTCAACTTCCAGAGTTAAACCCGTGTGTGGATTCAGCAGTCTGCAAACACTTTCTCTGCAGAGTCCCAAAACAGGCGTTTTCAGCCCATTACCGGCATATGGAAGAAACAGCAGTAAGCCCAGGGAAATATCTGCTTCTAAATCCAAAACGCAGCTATCTAACAGAACGGTTGTCAATGTGTGCACTCAACTTCCAGAGTTAAACCCGTGTGTGGATTCAGCAGTCTGCAAACACTTTCTCTGCAGAGTCCCAAAACAGGCGTTTTCAGCCCATTACCGGCATATGGAAGAAACAGCCGTCAGCACAGGGAAATATCTGCTTCTAAATCCAAAACGCAGCTATCTAACAGAACGGTTGTCAATGTGTGCACTCAACTTCCAGAGTTAAACCCGTGTGTGGATTCAGCAGTCTGCAAACACTTTCTCTGCAGAGTCCCAAAACAGGCGTTTTCAGCCCATTACCGGCATATGGAAGAAACAGCAGTAAGCCCAGGGAAATATCTGCTTCTAAATCCAAAACGCAGCTATCTAACAGAACGGTTGTCAATGTGTGCACTCAACTTCCAGAGTTAAACCCGTGTGTGGATTCAGCAGTCTGCAAACACTTTCTCTGCAGAGTCCCAAAACAGGCGTTTTCAGCCCATTACCGGCATATGGAAGAAACAGCAGTCAGCACAGGGAAATATCTGCTTCTAAATCCAAAACGCAGCTATCTAACAGAACGGTTGTCAATGTGTGCACTCAACTTCCAGAGTTAAACCCGTGTGTGGATTCAGCAGTCTGCAAACACTTTCTCTGCAGAGTCCCAAAACAGGCGTTTTCAGCCCATTACCGGCATATGGAAGAAACAGCAGTAAGCCCAGGGAAATATCTGCTTCTAAATCCAAAACGCAGCTATCTAACAGAACGGTTGTCAATGTGTGCACTCAACTTCCAGAGTTAAACCCGTGTGTGGATTCAGCAGTCTGCAAACACTTTCTCTGCAGAGTCCCAAAACAGGCGTTTTCAGCCCATTACCGGCATATGGAAGAAACAGCAGTCAGCACAGGGAAATATCTGCTTCTAAATCCAAAACGCAGCTATCTAACAGAACGGTTGTCAATGTGTGCACTCAACTTCCAGAGTTAAACCCGTGTGTGGATTCAGCAGTCTGCAAACACTTTCTCTGCAGAGTCCCAAAACAGGCGTTTTCAGCCCATTACCGGCATATGGAAGAAACAGCAGTAAGCCCAGGGAAATATCTGCTTCTAAATCCAAAACGCAGCTATCTAACAGAACGGTTGTCAATGTGTGCACTCAACTTCCAGAGTTAAACCCGTGTGTGGATTCAGCAGTCTGCAAACACTTTCTCTGCAGAGTCCCAAAACAGGCGTTTTCAGCCCATTACCGGCATACGGAAGAAACAGCAGTAAGCCCAGGGAAATATCTGCTTCTAAATCCAAAACGCAGCTATCTAACAGAACGGTTGTCAATGTGTGCACTCAACTTCCAGAGTTAAACCCGTGTGTGGATTCAGCAGTCTGCAAACACTTTCTCTGCAGAGTCCCAAAACGGGCGTTTTCAGCCCATTACCGGCATATGGAAGAAACAGCAGTCAGCACAGGGAAATATCTGCTTCTAAATCCAAAACGCAGCTATCTAACAGAACGGTTGTCAATGTGTGCACTCAACTTCCAGAGTTAAACCCGTGTGTGGATTCAGCAGTCTGCAAACACTTTCTCTGCAGAGTCCCAAAACAGGCGTTTTCAGCCCATTACCGGCATATGGAAGAAACAGCAGTCAGCACAGGGAAATATCTGCTTCTAAATCCAAAACGCAGCTATCTAACAGAACGGTTGTCAATGTGTGCACTCAACTTCCAGAGTTAAACCCGTGTGTGGATTCAGCAGTCTGCAAACACTTTCTCTGCAGAGTCCCAAAACAGGCGTTTTCAGCCCATTACCGGCATATGGAAGAAACAGCAGTAAGCCCAGGGAAATATCTGCTTCTAAATCCAAAACGCAGCTATCTAACAGAACGGTTGTCAATGTGTGCACTCAACTTCCAGAGTTAAACCCGTGTGTGGATTCAGCAGTCTGCAAACACTTTCTCTGCAGAGTCCCAAAACAGGCGTTTTCAGCCCATTACCGGCATATGGAAGAAACAGCAGTAAGCACAGGGAAATACCTGCTTCTAAATCCAAAACGCAGCTATCTAACAGAACGGTTGTCAATGTGTGCACTCAACTTCCAGAGTTAAACCCGTGTGTGGATTCAGCAGTCTGCAAACACTTTCTCTGCAGAGTCCCAAAACAGGCGTTTTCAGCCCATTACCGGCATATGGAAGAAACAGCAGTAAGCACAGGGAAATATCTGCTTCTAAATCCAAAACGCAGCTATCTAACAGAACGGTTGTCAATGTGTGCACTCAACTTCCAGAGTTAAACCCGTGTGTGGATTCAGCAGTCTGCAAACACTTTCTCTGCAGAGTCCCAAAACAGGCGTTTTCAGCCCATTACCGGCATATGGAAGAAACAGCAGTCAGCACAGGGAAATATCTGCTTCTAAATCCAAAACGCAGCTATCTAACAGAACGGTTGTCAATGTGTGCACTCAACTTCCAGAGTTAAACCCGTGTGTGGATTCAGCAGTCTGCAAACACTTTCTCTGCAGAGTCCCAAAACAGGCGTTTTCAGCCCATTACCAGAATATGGAAGAAACAGCAGTCAGCCCAGGGAAATATCTGCTTCTAAATCCAAAACGCAGCTATCTAACAGAACGGTTGTCAATGTGTGCACTCAACTTCCAGAGTTAAACCCGTGTGTGGATTCAGCAGTCTGCAAACACTTTCTCTGCAGAGTCCCAAAACAGGCGTTTTCAGCCCATTACCGGCATATGGAAGAAACAGCAGTAAGCCCAGGGAAATATCTGCTTCTAAATCCAAAACGCAGCTATCTAACAGAACGGTTGTCAATGTGTGCACTCAACTTCCAGAGTTAAACCCGTGTGTGGATTCAGCAGTCTGCAAACACTTTCTCTGCAGAGTCCCAAAACAGGCGTTTTCAGCCCATTACCGGCATATGGAAGAAACAGCAGTAAGACCAGGGAAATATCTGCTTCTAAATCCAAAACGCAGCTATCTAACAGAACGGTTGTCAATGTGTGCACTCAACTTCCAGAGTTAAACCCGTGTGTGGATTCAGCAGTCTGCAAACACTTTCTCTGCAGAGTCCCAAAACAGGCGTTTTCAGCCCATTACCGGCATATGGAAGAAACAGCAGTCAGCACAGGGAAATATCTGCTTCTAAATCCAAAACGCAGCTATCTAACAGAACGGTTGTCAATGTGTGCACTCAACTTCCAGAGTTAAACCCGTGTGTGGATTCAGCAGTCTGCAAACACTTTCTCTGCAGAGTCCCAAAACAGGCGTTTTCAGCCCATTACCGGCATATGGAAGAAACAGCAGTCAGCCCAGGGAAATATCTGCTTCTAAATCCAAAACGCAGCTATCTAACAGAACGGTTGTCAATGTGTGCACTCAACTTCCAGAGTTAAACCCGTGTGTGGATTCAGCAGTCTGCAAACACTTTCTCTGCAGAGTCCCAAAACAGGCGTTTTCAGCCCATTACCGGCATACGGAAGAAACAGCAGTAAACCCAGGGAAATATCTGCTTCTAAATCCAAAACGCAGCTATCTAACAGAACGGTTGTCAATGTGTGCACTCAACTTCCAGAGTTAAACCCGTGTGTGGATTCAGCAGTCTGCAAACACTTTCTCTGCAGAGTCCCAAAACAGGCGTTTTCAGCCCATTACCGGCATATGGAAGAAACAGCAGTAAGACCAGGGAAATATCTGCTTCTAAATCCAAAACGCAGCTATCTAACAGAACGGTTGTCAATGTGTGCACTCAACTTCCAGAGTTAAACCCGTGTGTGGATTCAGCAGTCTGCAAACACTTTCTCTGCAGAGTCCCAAAACAGGCGTTTTCAGCCCATTACCGGCATATGGAAGAAACAGCAGTAAGCACAGGGAAATATCTGCTTCTAAATCCAAAACGCAGCTATCTAACAGAACGGTTGTCAATGTGTGCACTCAACTTCCAGAGTTAAACCCGTGTGTGGATTCAGCAGTCTGCAAACACTTTCTCTGCAGAGTCCCAAAACAGGCGTTTTCAGCCCATTACCGGCATATGGAAGAAACAGCAGTAAGCACAGGGAAATATCTGCTTCTAAATCCAAAACGCAGCTATCTAACAGAACGGTTGTCAATGTGTGCACTCAACTTCCAGAGTTAAACCCGTGTGTGGATTCAGCAGTCTGCAAACACTTTCTCTGCAGAGTCCCAAAACAGGCGTTTTCAGTCCATTACCGGCATATGGAAGAAACAGCAGTCAGCACAGGGAAATATCTGCTTCTAAATCCAAAACGCAGCTATCTAACAGAACTGTTGTCAATGTGTGCACTCAACTTCCAGAGTTAAACCCGTGTGTGGATTCAGCAGTCTGCAAACACTTTCTCTGCAGAGTCCCAAAACAGGCGTTTTCAGCCCATTACCGGCATATGGAAGAAACAGCAGTCAGCACAGGGAAATATCTGCTTCTAAATCCAAAACGCAGCTATCTAACAGAACGGTTGTCAATGTGTGCACTCAACTTCCAGAGTTAAACCCGTGTGTGGATTCAGCAGTCTGCAAACACTTTCTCTGCAGAGTCCCAAAACAGGCGTTTTCAGCCCATTACCGGCATACGGAAGAAACAGCAGTAAGCCCAGGGAAATATCTGCTTCTAAATCCAAAACGCAGCTATCTAACAGAACGGTTGTCAATGTGTGCACTCAACTTCCAGAGTTAAACCCGTGTGTGGATTCAGCAGTCTGCAAACACTTTCTCTGCAGAGTCCCAAAACAGGCGTTTTCAGCCCATTACCGGCATACGGAAGAAACAGCAGTAAGCCCAGGGAAATATCTGCTTCTAAATCCAAAACGCAGCTATCTAACAGAACGGTTGTCAATGTGTGCACTCAACTTCCAGAGTTAAACCCGTGTGTGGATTCAGCAGTCTGCAAACACTTTCTCTGCAGAGTCCCAAAACAGGCGTTTTCAGCCCATTACCGGCATATGGAAGAAACAGCAGTAAGCCCAGGGAAATATCTGCTTCTAAATCCAAAACGCAGCTATCTAACAGAACGGTTGTCAATGTGTGCACTCAACTTCCAGAGTTAAACCCGTGTGTGGATTCAGCAGTCTGCAAACACTTTCTCTGCAGAGTCCCAAAACAGGCGTTTTCAGCCCATTACCGGCATATGGAAGAAACAGCAGTAAGCCCAGGGAAATATCTGCTTCTAAATCCAAAACGCAGCTATCTAACAGAACGGTTGTCAATGTGTGCACTCAACTTCCAGAGTTAAACCCGTGTGTGGATTCAGCAGTCTGCAAACACTTTCTCTGCAGAGTCCCAAAACAGGCGTTTTCAGCCCATTACCGGCATATGGAAGAAACAGCCGTCAGCACAGGGAAATATCTGCTTCTAAATCCAAAACGCAGCTATCTAACAGAACGGTTGTCAATGTGTGCACTCAACTTCCAGAGTTAAACCCGTGTGTGGATTCAGCAGTCTGCAAACACTTTCTCTGCAGAGTCCCAAAACAGGCGTTTTCAGCCCATTACCGGCATATGGAAGAAACAGCAGTAAGCCCAGGGAAATATCTGCTTCTAAATCCAAAACGCAGCTATCTAACAGAACGGTTGTCAATGTGTGCACTCAACTTCCAGAGTTAAACCCGTGTGTGGATTCAGCAGTCTGCAAACACTTTCTCTGCAGAGTCCCAAAACAGGCGTTTTCAGCCCATTACCGGCATATGGAAGAAACAGCAGTAAGCACAGGGAAATATCTGCTTCTAAATCCAAAACGCAGCTATCTAACAGAACGGTTGTCAATGTGTGCACTCAACTTCCAGAGTTAAACCCGTGTGTGGATTCAGCAGTCTGCAAACACTTTCTCTGCAGAGTCCCAAAACAGGCGTTTTCAGCCCATTACCGGCATATGGAAGAAACAGCAGTCAGCACAGGGAAATATCTGCTTCTAAATCCAAAACGCAGCTATCTAACAGAACGGTTGTCAATGTGTGCACTCAACTTCCAGAGTTAAACCCGTGTGTGGATTCAGCTGTCTGCAAACACTTTCTCTGCAGAGTCCCAAAACAGGCGTTTTCAGCCCATTACCGGCATATGGAAGAAACAGCAGTAAGCCCAGGGAAATATCTGCTTCTAAATCCAAAACGCAGCTATCTAACAGAACGGTTGTCAATGTGTGCACTCAACTTCCAGAGTTAAACCCGTGTGTGGATTCAGCAGTCTGCAAACACTTTCTCTGCAGAGTCCCAAAACAGGCGTTTTCAGCCCATTACCGGCATATGGAAGAAACAGCAGTAAGCCCAGGGAAATATCTGCTTCTAAATCCAAAACGCAGCTATCTAACAGAACGGTTGTCAATGTGTGCACTCAACTTCCAGAGTTAAACCCGTGTGTGGATTCAGCAGTCTGCAAACACTTTCTCTGCAGAGTCCCAAAACAGGCGTTTTCAGCCCATTACCGGCATATGGAAGAAACAGCAGTAAGCCCAGGGAAATATCTGCTTCTAAATCCAAAACGCAGCTATCTAACAGAACGGTTGTCAATGTGTGCACTCAACTTCCAGAGTTAAACCCGTGTGTGGATTCAGCAGTCTGCAAACACTTTCTCTGCAGAGTCCCAAAACAGGCGTTTTCAGCCCATTACCGGCATATGGAAGAAACAGCAGTCAGCCCAGGGAAATATCTGCTTCTAAATCCAAAACGCAGCTATCTAACAGAACGGTTGTCAATGTGTGCACTCAACTTCCAGAGTTAAACCCGTGTGTGGATTCAGCAGTCTGCAAACACTTTCTCTGCAGAGTCCCAAAACAGGCGTTTTCAGCCCATTACCGGCATATGGAAGAAACAGCAGTCAGCCCAGGGAAATATCTGCTTCTAAATCCAAAACGCAGCTATCTAACAGAACGGTTGTCAATGTGTGCACTCAACTTCCAGAGTTAAACCCGTGTGTGGATTCAGCAGTCTGCAAACACTTTCTCTGCAGAGTCCCAAAACAGGCGTTTTCAGCCCATTACCGGCATATGGAAGAAACAGCAGTAAGCACAGGGAAATATCTGCTTCTAAATCCAAAACGCAGCTATCTAACAGAACGGTTGTCAATGTGTGCACTCAACTTCCAGAGTTAAACCCGTGTGTGGATTCAGCAGTCTGCAAACACTTTCTCTGCAGAGTCCCAAAACAGGCGTTTTCAGCCCATTACCGGCATATGGAAGAAACAGCAGTCAGCACAGGGAAATATCTGCTTCTAAATCCAAAACGCAGCTATCTAACAGAACGGTTGTCAATGTGTACACTCAACTTCCAGAGTTAAACCCGTGTGTGGATTCAGCAGTCTGCAAACACTTTCTCTGCAGAGTCCCAAAACAGGCGTTTTCAGCCCATTACCGGCATATGGAAGAAACAGCAGTAAGCCCAGGGAAATATCTGCTTCTAAATCCAAAACGCAGCTATCTAACAGAACGGTTGTCAATGTGTGCACTCAACTTCCAGAGTTAAACCCGTGTGTGGATTCAGCAGTCTGCAAACACTTTCTCTGCAGAGTCCCAAAACAGGCGTTTTCAGCCCATTACCGGCATATGGAAGAAACAGCCGTCAGCACAGGGAAATATCTGCTTCTAAATCCAAAACGCAGCTATCTAACAGAACGGTTGTCAATGTGTGCACTCAACTTCCAGAGTTAAACCCGTGTGTGGATTCAGCAGTCTGCAAACACTTTCTCTGCAGAGTCCCAAAACAGGCGTTTTCAGCCCATTACCGGCATATGGAAGAAACAGCAGTAAGCCCAGGGAAATATCTGCTTCTAAATCCAAAACGCAGCTATCTAACAGAACGGTTGTCAATGTGTGCACTCAACTTCCAGAGTTAAACCCGTGTGTGGATTCAGCAGTCTGCAAACACTTTCTCTGCAGAGTCCCAAAACAGGCGTTTTCAGCCCATTACCGGCATATGGAAGAAACAGCAGTCAGCACAGGGAAATATCTGCTTCTAAATCCAAAACGCAGCTATCTAACAGAACGGTTGTCAATGTGTGCACTCAACTTCCAGAGTTAAACCCGTGTGTGGATTCAGCAGTCTGCAAACACTTTCTCTGCAGAGTCCCAAAACAGGCGTTTTCAGCCCATTACCGGCATATGGAAGAAACAGCAGTAAGCCCAGGGAAATATCTGCTTCTAAATCCAAAACGCAGCTATCTAACAGAACGGTTGTCAATGTGTGCACTCAACTTCCAGAGTTAAACCCGTGTGTGGATTCAGCAGTCTGCAAACACTTTCTCTGCAGAGTCCCAAAACAGGCGTTTTCAGCCCATTACCGGCATATGGAAGAAACAGCAGTCAGCACAGGGAAATATCTGCTTCTAAATCCAAAACGCAGCTATCTAACAGAACGGTTGTCAATGTGTGCACTCAACTTCCAGAGTTAAACCCGTGTGTGGATTCAGCAGTCTGCAAACACTTTCTCTGCAGAGTCCCAAAACAGGCGTTTTCAGCCCATTACCGGCATATGGAAGAAACAGCAGTAAGCCCAGGGAAATATCTGCTTCTAAATCCAAAACGCAGCTATCTAACAGAACGGTTGTCAATGTGTGCACTCAACTTCCAGAGTTAAACCCGTGTGTGGATTCAGCAGTCTGCAAACACTTTCTCTGCAGAGTCCCAAAACAGGCGTTTTCAGCCCATTACCGGCATATGGAAGAAACAGCAGTAAGCCCAGGGAAATATCTGCTTCTAAATCCAAAACGCAGCTATCTAACAGAACGGTTGTCAATGTGTGCACTCAACTTCCAGAGTTAAACCCGTGTGTGGATTCAGCAGTCTGCAAACACTTTCTCTGCAGAGTCCCAAAACAGGCGTTTTCAGCCCATTACCGGCATATGGAAGAAACAGCAGTAAGCACAGGGAAATATCTGCTTCTAAATCCAAAACGCAGCTATCTAACAGAACGGTTGTCAATGTGTGCACTCAACTTCCAGAGTTAAACCCGTGTGTGGATTCAGCAGTCTGCAAACAATTTCTCTGCAGAGTCCCAAAACAGGCGTTTTCAGCCCATTACCGGCATATGGAAGAAACAGCAGTCAGCACAGGGAAATATCTGCTTCTAAATCCAAAACGCAGCTATCTAACAGAACGGTTGTCAATGTGTACACTCAACTTCCAGAGTTAAACCCGTGTGTGGATTCAGCAGTCTGCAAACACTTTCTCTGCAGAGTCCCAAAACAGGCGTTTTCAGCCCATTACCGGCATATGGAAGAAACAGCAGTAAGCACAGGGAAATATCTGCTTCTAAATCCAAAACGCAGCTATCTAACAGAACGGTTGTCAATGTGTGCACTCAACTTCCAGAGTTAAACCCGTGTGTGGATTCAGCAGTCTGCAAACACTTTCTCTGCAGAGTCCCAAAACAGGCGTTTTCAGCCCATTACCGGCATATGGAAGAAACAGCCGTCAGCACAGGGAAATATCTGCTTCTAAATCCAAAACGCAGCTATCTAACAGAACGGTTGTCAATGTGTGCACTCAACTTCCAGAGTTAAACCCGTGTGTGGATTCAGCAGTCTGCAAACACTTTCTCTGCAGAGTCCCAAAACAGGCGTTTTCAGCCCATTACCGGCATATGGAAGAAACAGCAGTCAGCACAGGGAAATATCTGCTTCTAAATCCAAAACGCAGCTATCTAACAGAACGGTTGTCAATGTGTGCACTCAACTTCCAGAGTTAAACCCGTGTGTGGATTCAGCAGTCTGCAAACACTTTCTCTGCAGAGTCCCAAAACAGGCGTTTTCAGCCCATTACCGGCATATGGAAGAAACAGCAGTCAGCACAGGGAAATATCTGCTTCTAAATCCAAAACGCAGCTATTTAACAGAACTGTTGTCAATGTGTGCACTCAACTTCCAGAGTTAAACCCGTGTGTGGATTCAGCAGTCTGCAAACACTTTCTCTGCAGAGTCCCAAAACAGGCGTTTTCAGCCCATTACCGGCATATGGAAGAAACAGCAGTCAGCACAGGGAAATATCTGCTTCTAAATCCAAAACGCAGCTATCTAACAGAACGGTTGTCAATGTGTGCACTCAACTTCCAGAGTTAAACCCGTGTGTGGATTCAGCAGTCTGCAAACACTTTCTCTGCAGAGTCCCAAAACAGGCGTTTTCAGCCCATTACCGGCATATGGAAGAAACAGCAGTCAGCACAGGGAAATATCTGCTTCTAAATCCAAAACGCAGCTATCTAACAGAACTGTTGTCAATGTGTGCACTCAACTTCCAGAGTTAAACCCGTGTGTGGATTCAGCAGTCTGCAAACACTTTCTCTGCAGAGTCCCAAAACAGGCGTTTTCAGCCCATTACCGGCATATGGAAGAAACAGCAGTAAGCCCAGGGAAATATCTGCTTCTAAATCCAAAACGCAGCTATCTAACAGAACGGTTGTCAATGTGTGCACTCAACTTCCAGAGTTAAACCCGTGTGTGGATTCAGCAGTCTGCAAACACTTTCTCTGCAGAGTCCCAAAACAGGCGTTTTCAGCCCATTACCGGCATATGGAAGAAACAGCAGTAAGCACAGGGAAATACCTGCTTCTAAATCCAAAACGCAGCTATCTAACAGAACGGTTGTCAATGTGTGCACTCAACTTCCAGAGTTAAACCCGTGTGTGGATTCAGCAGTCTGCAAACACTTTCTCTGCAGAGTCCCAAAACAGGCGTTTTCAGCCCATTACCGGCATATGGAAGAAACAGCAGTAAGCACAGGGAAATATCTGCTTCTAAATCCAAAACGCAGCTATCTAACAGAACGGTTGTCAATGTGTGCACTCAACTTCCAGAGTTAAACCCGTGTGTGGATTCAGCAGTCTGCAAACACTTTCTCTGCAGAGTCCCAAAACAGGCGTTTTCAGCCCATTACCGGCATATGGAAGAAACAGCAGTCAGCACAGGGAAATATCTGCTTCTAAATCCAAAACGCAGCTATCTAACAGAACGGTTGTCAATGTGTGCACTCAACTTCCAGAGTTAAACCCGTGTGTGGATTCAGCAGTCTGCAAACACTTTCTCTGCAGAGTCCCAAAACAGGCGTTTTCAGCCCATTACCAGAATATGGAAGAAACAGCAGTCAGCCCAGGGAAATATCTGCTTCTAAATCCAAAACGCAGCTATCTAACAGAACGGTTGTCAATGTGTGCACTCAACTTCCAGAGTTAAACCCGTGTGTGGATTCAGCAGTCTGCAAACACTTTCTCTGCAGAGTCCCAAAACAGGCGTTTTCAGCCCATTACCGGCATATGGAAGAAACAGCAGTAAGCCCAGGGAAATATCTGCTTCTAAATCCAAAACGCAGCTATCTAACAGAACGGTTGTCAATGTGTGCACTCAACTTCCAGAGTTAAACCCGTGTGTGGATTCAGCAGTCTGCAAACACTTTCTCTGCAGAGTCCCAAAACAGGCGTTTTCAGCCCATTACCGGCATATGGAAGAAACAGCAGTAAGACCAGGGAAATATCTGCTTCTAAATCCAAAACGCAGCTATCTAACAGAACGGTTGTCAATGTGTGCACTCAACTTCCAGAGTTAAACCCGTGTGTGGATTCAGCAGTCTGCAAACACTTTCTCTGCAGAGTCCCAAAACAGGCGTTTTCAGCCCATTACCGGCATATGGAAGAAACAGCAGTCAGCACAGGGAAATATCTGCTTCTAAATCCAAAACGCAGCTATCTAACAGAACGGTTGTCAATGTGTGCACTCAACTTCCAGAGTTAAACCCGTGTGTGGATTCAGCAGTCTGCAAACACTTTCTCTGCAGAGTCCCAAAACAGGCGTTTTCAGCCCATTACCGGCATATGGAAGAAACAGCAGTCAGCCCAGGGAAATATCTGCTTCTAAATCCAAAACGCAGCTATCTAACAGAACGGTTGTCAATGTGTGCACTCAACTTCCAGAGTTAAACCCGTGTGTGGATTCAGCAGTCTGCAAACACTTTCTCTGCAGAGTCCCAAAACAGGCGTTTTCAGCCCATTACCGGCATATGGAAGAAACAGCAGTAAGCCCAGGGAAATATCTGCTTCTAAATCCAAAACGCAGCTATCTAACAGAACGGTTGTCAATGTGTGCACTCAACTTCCAGAGTTAAACCCGTGTGTGGATTCAGCAGTCTGCAAACACTTTCTCTGCAGAGTCCCAAAACAGGCGTTTTCAGCCCATTACCGGCATACGGAAGAAACAGCAGTAAACCCAGGGAAATATCTGCTTCTAAATCCAAAACGCAGCTATCTAACAGAACGGTTGTCAATGTGTGCACTCAACTTCCAGAGTTAAACCCGTGTGTGGATTCAGCAGTCTGCAAACACTTTCTCTGCAGAGTCCCAAAACAGGCGTTTTCAGCCCATTACCGGCATATGGAAGAAACAGCAGTAAGACCAGGGAAATATCTGCTTCTAAATCCAAAACGCAGCTATCTAACAGAACGGTTGTCAATGTGTGCACTCAACTTCCAGAGTTAAACCCGTGTGTGGATTCAGCAGTCTGCAAACACTTTCTCTGCAGAGTCCCAAAACAGGCGTTTTCAGCCCATTACCGGCATATGGAAGAAACAGCAGTAAGCACAGGGAAATATCTGCTTCTAAATCCAAAACGCAGCTATCTAACAGAACGGTTGTCAATGTGTGCACTCAACTTCCAGAGTTAAACCCGTGTGTGGATTCAGCAGTCTGCAAACACTTTCTCTGCAGAGTCCCAAAACAGGCGTTTTCAGCCCATTACCGGCATATGGAAGAAACAGCAGTAAGCCCAGGGAAATATCTGCTTCTAAATCCAAAACGCAGCTATCTAACAGAACGGTTGTCAATGTGTGCACTCAACTTCCAGAGTTAAACCCGTGTGTGGATTCAGCAGTCTGCAAACACTTTCTCTGCAGAGTCCCAAAACAGGCGTTTTCAGCCCATTACCGGCATATGGAAGAAACACTAGTAAGCACAGGGAAATATCTGCTTCTAAATCCAAAACGCAGCTATCTAACAGAACGGTTGTCAATGTGTGCACTCAACTTCCAGAGTTAAACCCGTGTGTGGATTCAGCAGTCTGCAAACACTTTCTCTGCAGAGTCCCAAAACAGGCGTTTTCAGCCCATTACCGGCATATGGAAGAAACAGCAGTAAGCCCAGGGAAATATCTGCTTCTAAATCCAAAACGCAGCTATCTAACAGAACGGTTGTCAATGTGTGCACTCAACTTCCAGAGTTAAACCCGTGTGTGGATTCAGCAGTCTGCAAACACTTTCTCTGCAGAGTCCCAAAACAGGCGTTTTCAGCCCATTACCGGCATATGGAAGAAACAGCAGTCAGCCCAGGGAAATATCTGCTTCTAAATCCAAAACGCAGCTATCTAACAGAACGGTTGTCAATGTGTGCACTCAACTTCCAGAGTTAAACCCGTGTGTGGATTCAGCAGTCTGCAAACACTTTCTCTGCAGAGTCCCAAAACAGGCGTTTTCAGCCCATTACCGGCATATGGAAGAAACAGCAGTAAGACCAGGGAAATATCTGCTTCTAAATCCAAAACGCAGCTATCTAACAGAACGGTTGTCAATGTGTGCACTCAACTTCCAGAGTTAAACCCGTGTGTGGATTCAGCAGTCTGCAAACACTTTCTCTGCAGAGTCCCAAAACAGGCGTTTTCAGCCCATTACCGGCATATGGAAGAAACAGCAGTAAGCCCAGGGAAATATCTGCTTCTAAATCCAAAACGCAGCTATCTAACAGAACGGTTGTCAATGTGTGCACTCAACTTCCAGAGTTAAACCCGTGTGTGGATTCAGCAGTCTGCAAACACTTTCTCTGCAGAGTCCCAAAACAGGCGTTTTCAGCCCATTACCGGCATATGGAAGAAACAGCAGTAAGCCCAGGGAAATATCTGCTTCTAAATCCAAAACGCAGCTATCTAACAGAACGGTTGTCAATGTGTGCACTCAACTTCCAGAGTTAAACCCGTGTGTGGATTCAGCAGTCTGCAAACACTTTCTCTGCAGAGTCCCAAAACAGGCGTTTTCAGCCCATTACCGGCATATGGAAGAAACAGCAGTAAGCACAGGGAAATATCTGCTTCTAAATCCAAAACGCAGCTATCTAACAGAACGGTTGTCAATGTGTGCACTCAACTTCCAGAGTTAAACCCGTGTGTGGATTCAGCAGTCTGCAAACACTTTCTCTGCAGAGTCCCAAAACAGGCGTTTTCAGCCCATTACCGGCATATGGAAGAAACAGCAGTAAGCACAGGGAAATATCTGCTTCTAAATCCAAAACGCAGCTATCTAACAGAACGGTTGTCAATGTGTGCACTCAACTTCCAGAGTTAAACCCGTGTGTGGATTCAGCAGTCTGCAAACACTTTCTCTGCAGAGTCCCAAAACAGGCGTTTTCAGCCCATTACCGGCATATGGAAGAAACAGCAGTCAGCACAGGGAAATATCTGCTTCTAAATCCAAAACGCAGCTATCTAACAGAACGGTTGTCAATGTGTGCACTCAACTTCCAGAGTTAAACCCGTGTGTGGATTCAGCAGTCTGCAAACACTTTCTCTGCAGAGTCCCAAAACAGGCGTTTTCAGCCCATTACCGGCATATGGAAGAAACAGCAGTAAGCCCAGGGAAATATCTGCTTCTAAATCCAAAACGCAGCTATCTAACAGAACGGTTGTCAATGTGTGCACTCAACTTCCAGAGTTAAACCCGTGTGTGGATTCAGCAGTCTGCAAACACTTTCTCTGCAGAGTCCCAAAACAGGCGTTTTCAGCCCATTACCGGCATATGGAAGAAACAGCAGTAAGCCCAGGGAAATATCTGCTTCTAAATCCAAAACGCAGCTATCTAACAGAACGGTTGTCAATGTGTGCACTCAACTTCCAGAGTTAAACCCGTGTGTGGATTCAGCAGTCTGCAAACACTTTCTCTGCAGAGTCCCAAAACAGGCGTTTTCAGCCCATTACCGGCATATGGAAGAAACAGCAGTAAGACCAGGGAAATATCTGCTTCTAAATCCAAAACGCAGCTATCTAACAGAACGGTTGTCAATGTGTGCACTCAACTTCCAGAGTTAAACCCGTGTGTGGATTCAGCAGTCTGCAAACACTTTCTCTGCAGAGTCCCAAAACAGGCGTTTTCAGCCCATTACCGGCATATGGAAGAAACAGCAGTAAGCCCAGGGAAATATCTGCTTCTAAATCCAAAACGCAGCTATCTAACAGAACGGTTGTCAATGTGTGCACTCAACTTCCAGAGTTAAACCCGTGTGTGGATTCAGCAGTCTGCAAACACTTTCTCTGCAGAGTCCCAAAACAGGCGTTTTCAGCCCATTACCGGCATATGGAAGAAACAGCAGTAAGCACAGGGAAATATCTGCTTCTAAATCCAAAACGCAGCTATCTAACAGAACGGTTGTCAATGTGTGCACTCAACTTCCAGAGTTAAACCCGTGTGTGGATTCAGCAGTCTGCAAACACTTTCTCTGCAGAGTCCCAAAACAGGCGTTTTCAGCCCATTACCGGCATATGGAAGAAACAGCAGTAAGCACAGGGAAATATCTTCTTCTAAATCCAAAACGCAGCTATCTAACAGAACGGTTGTCAATGTGTGCACTCAACTTCCAGAGTTAAACCCGTGTGTGGATTCAGCAGTCTGCAAACACTTTCTCTGCAGAGTCCCAAATAGGCGTTTTCAGCCCATTACCGGCATATGGAAGAAACAGCAGTCAGCACAGGGAAATATCTGCTTCTAAATCCAAAACGCAGCTATCTAACAGAACGGTTGTCAATGTGTGCACTCAACTTCCAGAGTTAAAACCGTGTGTGGATTCAGCAGTCTGCAAACACTTTCTCTGCAGAGTCCCAAAACAGGCGTTTTCAGCCCATTACCGGCATACGGAAGAAACAGCAGTAAGCCCAGGGAAATATCTGCTTCTAAATCCAAAACGCAGCTATCTAACAGAACGGTTGTCAATGTGTGCACTCAACTTCCAGAGTTAAACCCGTGTGTGGATTCAGCAGTCTGCAAACACTTTCTCTGCAGAGTCCCAAAACAGGCGTTTTCAGCCCATTACCGGCATATGGAAGAAACAGCAGTAAGCCCAGGGAAATATCTGCTTCTAAATCCAAAACGCAGCTATCTAACAGAACGGTTGTCAATGTGTGCACTCAACTTCCAGAGTTAAACCCGTGTGTGGATTCAGCAGTCTGCAAACACTTTCTCTGCAGAGTCCCAAAACAGGCGTTTTCAGCCCATTACCGGCATATGGAAGAAACAGCAGTAAGCACAGGGAAATATCTGCTTCTAAATCCAAAACGCAGCTATCTAACAGAACGGTTGTCAATGTGTGCACTCAACTTCCAGAGTTAAACCCGTGTGTGGATTCAGCAGTCTGCAAACACTTTCTCTGCAGAGTCCCAAAACAGGCGTTTTCAGCCCATTACCGGCATATGGAAGAAACAGCAGTCAGCACAGGGAAATATCTGCTTCTAAATCCAAAACGCAGCTATCTAACAGAACGGTTGTCAATGTGTGCACTCAACTTCCAGAGTTAAACCCGTGTGTGGATTCAGCAGTCTGCAAACACTTTCTCTGCAGAGTCCCAAAACAGGCGTTTTCAGCCCATTACCGGCATATGGAAGAAACAGCAGTCAGCACAGGGAAATATCTGCTTCTAAATCCAAAACGCAGCTATCTAACAGAACGGTTGTCAATGTGTACACTCAACTTCCAGAGTTAAACCCGTGTGTGGATTCAGCAGTCTGCAAACACTTTCTCTGCAGAGTCCCAAAACAGGCGTTTTCAGCCCATTACCGGCATATGGAAGAAACAGCAGTAAGCACAGGGAAATATCTGCTTCTAAATCCAAAACGCAGCTATCTAACAGAACGGTTGTCAATGTGTGCACTCAACTTCCAGACTTAAACCCGTGTGTGGATTCAGCAGTCTGCAAACACTTTCTCTGCAGAGTCCCAAAACAGGCGTTTTCAGCCCATTACCGGCATATGGAAGAAACAGCCGTCAGCACAGGGAAATATCTGCTTCTAAATCCAAAACGCAGCTATCTAACAGAACGGTTGTCAATGTGTGCACTCAACTTCCAGAGTTAAACCCGTGTGTGGATTCAGCAGTCTGCAAACACTTTCTCTGCAGAGTCCCAAAACAGGCGTTTTCAGCCCATTACCGGCATATGGAAGAAACAGCAGTAAGCCCAGGGAAATATCTGCTTCTAAATCCAAAACGCAGCTATCTAACAGAACGGTTGTCAATGTGTGCACTCAACTTCCAGAGTTAAACCCGTGTGTGGATTCAGCAGTCTGCAAACACTTTCTCTGCAGAGTCCCAAAACAGGCGTTTTCAGCCCATTACCGGCATATGGAAGAAACAGCAGTAAGCACAGGGAAATATCTGCTTCTAAATCCAAAACGCAGCTATCTAACAGAACGGTTGTCAATGTGTGCACTCAACTTCCAGAGTTAAACCCGTGTGTGGATTCAGCAGTCTGCAAACACTTTCTCTGCAGAGTCCCAAAACAGGCGTTTTCAGCCCATTACCGGCATATGGAAGAAACAGCAGTCAGCACAGGGAAATATCTGCTTCTAAATCCAAAACGCAGCTATCTAACAGAACGGTTGTCAATGTGTACACTCAACTTCCAGAGTTAAACCCGTGTGTGGATTCAGCTGTCTGCAAACACTTTCTCTGCAGAGTCCCAAAACAGGCGTTTTCAGCCCATTACCGGCATATGGAAGAAACAGCAGTAAGCACAGGGAAATATCTGCTTCTAAATCCAAAACGCAGCTATCTAACAGAACGGTTGTCAATGTGTGCACTCAACTTCCAGAGTTAAACCCGTGTGTGGATTCAGCAGTCTGCAAACACTTTCTCTGCAGAGTCCCAAAACAGGCGTTTTCAGCCCATTACCGGCATATGGAAGAAACAGCAGTAAGCCCAGGGAAATATCTGCTTCTAAATCCAAAACGCAGCTATCTAACAGAACGGTTGTCAATGTGTGCACTCAACTTCCAGAGTTAAACCCGTGTGTGGATTCAGCAGTCTGCAAACACTTTCTCTGCAGAGTCCCAAAACAGGCGTTTTCAGCCCATTACCGGCATATGGAAGAAACAGCAGTAAGCACAGGGAAATATCTGCTTCTAAATCCAAAACGCAGCTATCTAACAGAACGGTTGTCAATGTGTGCACTCAACTTCCAGAGTTAAACCCGTGTGTGGATTCAGCAGTCTGCAAACACTTTCTCTGCAGAGTCCCAAAACAGGCGTTTTCAGCCCATTACCGGCATATGGAAGAAACAGCAGTAAGCACAGGGAAATATCTGCTTCTAAATCCAAAACGCAGCTATCTAACAGAACGGTTGTCAATGTGTGCACTCAACTTCCAGAGTTAAACCCGTGTGTGGATTCAGCAGTCTGCAAACACTTTCTCTGCAGAGTCCCAAAACAGGCGTTTTCAGCCCATTACCGGCATATGGAAGAAACAGCAGTAAGCCCAGGGAAATATCTGCTTCTAAATCCAAAACGCAGCTATCTAACAGAACGGTTGTCAATGTGTGCACTCAACTTCCAGAGTTAAACCCGTGTGTGGATTCAGCAGTCTGCAAACACTTTCTCTGCAGAGTCCCAAAACAGGCGTTTTCAGCCCATTACCGGCATATGGAAGAAACAGCAGTAAGCCCAGGGAAATATCTGCTTCTAAATCCAAAACGCAGCTATCTAACAGAACGGTTGTCAATGTGTGCACTCAACTTCCAGAGTTAAACCCGTGTGTGGATTCAGCAGTCTGCAAACACTTTCTCTGCAGAGTCCCAAAACAGGCGTTTTCAGCCCATTACCGGCATATGGAAGAAACAGCAGTAAGCCCAGGGAAATATCTGCTTCTAAATTCAAAACGCAGCTATCTAACAGAACGGTTGTCAATGTGTGCACTCAACTTCCAGAGTTAAACCCGTGTGTGGATTCAGCAGTCTGCAAACACTTTCTCTGCAGAGTCCCAAAACAGGCGTTTTCAGCCCATTACCGGCATATGGAAGAAACAGCAGTAAGCCCAGGGAAATATCTGCTTCTAAATCCAAGACGCAGCTATCTAACAGAACGGTTGTCAATGTGTGCACTCAACTTCCAGAGTTAAACCCGTGTGTGGATTCAGCAGTCTGCAAACACTTTCTCTGCAGAGTCCCAAAACAGGCGTTTTCAGCCCATTACCGGCATATGGAAGAAACAGCAGTAAGCCCAGGGAAATATCTGCTTCTAAATCCAAAACGCAGCTATCTAACAGAACGGTTGTCAATGTGTGCACTCAACTTCCAGAGTTAAACCCGTGTGTGGATTCAGCAGTCTGCAAACACTTTCTCTGCAGAGTCCCAAAACAGGCGTTTTCAGCCCATTACCGGCATATGGAAGAAACAGCAGTAAGCCCAGGGAAATATCTGCTTCTAAATCCAAAACGCAGCTATCTAACAGAACGGTTGTCAATGTGTGCAGTCAACTTCCAGAGTTAAACCCGTGTGTGGATTCAGCAGTCTGCAAACACTTTCTCTGCAGAGTCCCAAAACAGGCGTTTTCAGCCCATTACCGGCATATGGAAGAAACAGCAGTAAGCCCAGGGAAATATCTGCTTCTAAATCCAAAACGCAGCTATCTAACAGAACGGTTGTCAATGTGTGCACTCAACTTCCAGAGTTAAACCCGTGTGTGGATTCAGCAGTCTGCAAACACTTTCTCTGCAGAGTCCCAAAACAGGCGTTTTCAGCCCATTACCGGCATATGGAAGAAACAGCAGTAAGCCCAGGGAAATATCTGCTTCTAAATCCAAAACGCAGCTATCTAACAGAACGGTTGTCAATGTGTGCACTCAACTTCCAGAGTTAAACCCGTGTGTGGATTCAGCAGTCTGCAAACACTTTCTCTGCAGAGTCCCAAAACAGGCGTTTTCAGCCCATTACCGGCATATGGAAGAAACAGCAGTCAGCACAGGGAAATATCTGCTTCTAAATCCAAAACGCAGCTATCTAACAGAACGGTTGTCAATGTGTGCACTCAACTTCCAGAGTTAAACCCGTGTGTGGATTCAGCAGTCTGCAAACACTTTCTCTGCAGAGTCCCAAAACAGGCGTTTTCAGCCCATTACCGGCATATGGAAGAAACAGCAGTAAGCCCAGGGAAATATCTGCTTCTAAATCCAAAACGCAGCTATCTAACAGAACGGTTGTCAATGTGTGCACTCAACTTCCAGAGTTAAACCCGTGTGTGGATTCAGCAGTCTGCAAACACTTTCTCTGCAGAGTCCCAAAACAGGCGTTTTCAGCCCATTACCGGCATATGGAAGAAACAGCAGTAAGCCCAGGGAAATATCTGCTTCTAAATCCAAAACGCAGCTATCTAACAGAACGGTTGTCAATGTGTGCACTCAACTTCCAGAGTTAAACCCGTGTGTGGATTCAGCAGTCTGCAAACACTTTCTCTGCAGAGTCCCAAAACAGGCGTTTTCAGCCCATTACCGGCATATGGAAGAAACAGCAGTAAGCCCAGGGAAATATCTGCTTCTAAATCCAAAACGCAGCTATCTAACAGAACGGTTGTCAATGTGTGCACTCAACTTCCAGAGTTAAACCCGTGTGTGGATTCAGCAGTCTGCAAACACTTTCTCTGCAGAGTCCCAAAACAGGCGTTTTCAGCCCATTACCGGCATATGGAAGAAACAGCAGTAAGCCCAGGGAAATATCTGCTTCTAAATCCAAAACGCAGCTATCTAACAGAACGGTTGTCAATGTGTGCAGTCAACTTCCAGAGTTAAACCCGTGTGTGGATTCAGCAGTCTGCAAACACTTTCTCTGCAGAGTCCCAAAACAGGCGTTTTCAGCCCATTACCGGCATATGGAAGAAACAGCAGTAAGCCCAGGGAAATATCTGCTTCTAAATCCAAAACGCAGCTATCTAACAGAACGGTTGTCAATGTGTGCACTCAACTTCCAGAGTTAAACCCGTGTGTGGATTCAGCAGTCTGCAAACACTTTCTCTGCAGAGTCCCAAAACAGGCGTTTTCAGCCCATTACCGGCATATGGAAGAAACAGCAGTAAGCCCAGGGAAATATCTGCTTCTAAATCCAAAACGCAGCTATCTAACAGAACGGTTGTCAATGTGTGCACTCAACTTCCAGAGTTAAACCCGTGTGTGGATTCAGCAGTCTGCAAACACTTTCTCTGCAGAGTCCCAAAACAGGCGTTTTCAGCCCATTACCGGCATATGGAAGAAACAGCAGTAAGCCCAGGGAAATATCTGCTTCTAAATCCAAAACGCAGCTATCTAACAGAACGGTTGTCAATGTGTGCACTCAACTTCCAGAGTTAAACCCGTGTGTGGATTCAGCAGTCTGCAAACACTTTCTCTGCAGAGTCCCAAAACAGGCGTTTTCAGCCCATTACCGGCATATGGAAGAAACAGCAGTAAGCACAGGGAAATATCTGCTTCTAAATCCAAAACGCAGCTATCTAACAGAACGGTTGTCAATGTGTGCACTCAACTTCCAGAGTTAAACCCGTGTGTGGATTCAGCAGTCTGCAAACACTTTCTCTGCAGAGTCCCAAAACAGGCGTTTTCAGCCCATTACCGGCATATGGAAGAAACAGCAGTAAGCACAGGGAAATATCTGCTTCTAAATCCAAAACGCAGCTATCTAACAGAACGGTTGTCAATGTGTGCACTCAACTTCCAGAGTTAAACCCGTGTGTGGATTCAGCAGTCTGCAAACACTTTCTCTGCAGAGTCCCAAAACAGGCGTTTTCAGCCCATTACCGGCATATGGAAGAAACAGCAGTAAGCCCAGGGAAATATCTGCTTCTAAATCCAAAACGCAGCTATCTAACAGAACGGTTGTCAATGTGTGCACTCAACTTCCAGAGTTAAACCCGTGTGTGGATTCAGCAGTCTGCAAACACTTTCTCTGCAGAGTCCCAAAACAGGCGTTTTCAGCCCATTACCGGCATATGGAAGAAACAGCAGTAAGCACAGGGAAATATCTGCTTCTAAATCCAAGACGCAGCTATCTAACAGAACGGTTGTCAATGTGTGCACTCAACTTCCAGAGTTAAACCCGTGTGTGGATTCAGCAGTCTGCAAACACTTTCTCTGCAGAGTCCCAAAACAGGCGTTTTCAGCCCATTACCGGCATATGGAAGAAACAGCAGTAAGCCCAGGGAAATATCTGCTTCTAAATCCAAAACGCAGCTATCTAACAGAACGGTTGTCAATGTGTGCACTCAACTTCCAGAGTTAAACCCGTGTGTGGATTCAGCAGTCTGCAAACACTTTCTCTGCAGAGTCCCAAAACAGGCGTTTTCAGCCCA